>NC_025998.2:73322311-73464863 GCF_000442705.2 Elaeis guineensis
GGTAAGGTTTTATTGAAATCCTATTGGGTTTAATTAAACCATGCTAGCACATAGTTAAGCCTAGTTCTTTTCTGGACTTTGATTTGATAAAGTCCATAGCCTTGAATCTAGTCTAAATCCATTTGAGTTTAATTGGACTCTTAATTATGTGCTCAAGAGGATTTGATTAAGTCAATTAGTTGGCATAATTATCCTAATATTATCTCTACATTATCTCCTAATTATCTCTAAGTGGTGTGTGGAATAAATTAGAAAAAGAGTTGGTGCCTTCCTTCATTTTTGGTAGGACCTGGGGTGCCAAATCTCATGGATATTGCATGAGGGACCCATTCCCTTATGTGGCATGGTGTGGAGGTGAGAGAGAGAGAGAGTGGCCATGCCACCTCTCATGGACCAAAAAACCCTAAGGGGTGCCAAGTGTTGGCACCCCTCTACCTACCATTCATGACATGAGGCACCCAATCAGATTGGGGCACCCCATGTACTTGCCTAAAAGGGGTGATAATATGCCAATTACATCTAGTTTAATTAAAAAAAAATCGGACTAAAAAGGTAGTGTATTCTTATGAGATAAGGATATACTTTTTTAAGATAATTGGATTCCTCTTTTAGGTCAAGGTAGAGTCTATTTAAGAGGTCTCTAGGGTTTCTAATAAGAAGAATTTTATCAAACCAAAAGGTCTCTCTCTCTCTTTCTCCATGCCTCCTCTCTTTCCTCTTCTCCTTTACACACCCAAGGGGTTGGGCATCCCATCATCCACACACCAAGAGTAGAGGTGCTGTCAATCTATAGTGAGAAATGTAGAGAAAAGACTGCAAATCAAAGAGTTGATCTCATAGTCCAGATCAAGGAGTTGATCGAGGTTCTCAAGACTGAGATTCTACTTGGAGAAGAAGAATCTACTATGAAGAGATCAGTTCGAGATTGATCCTGGTGGATACCCATAGAGGTCGGATATGTGTGTGGTTAGAGCATCTACAAATCCATGATCATCGATAGCAGTGAATATCAATCCATGCTAAAGTATTGAGATTCAATCTCATACTCATTTTAAATTTCAGATTATATATTTATTTTCTCTTGGGCTTTGGGCAGGATTAGATTTGATCTTATGCATGTGGGGTTAAAGGGTTTAACCCATTTATTTTTCCACTGCAATCAAAAGAGTTTTTGAAATATACACATACTGCTTATCTGACTTTCTAACAAACCTCTCCATCGAGCATACATAGGATGTGCCAGTTTTTCACGTATCATTGATCTTTGACTCAATGAACCAACGATTGAGAATATTTTAGATCAGGACTATCAAGAATTTAGGTCTCACTGGCATGATTATTGGAGCATGATCCCGGCTCCTCCCACGGACCTTGGGTGTAGCAGAACCAGCAACGAATAGATCTGGAGACTTCTGGACTCGATCTAAGGCCCTTGATGAAATCAGCCTGGTTGTTGTCTTCTTCGTCAGCCTTTCGTTCCAGATGAAGAACACCTCCGAAATCACCTCTGAAAAATTCAAGATCTGGTACCCAACTAGACTAGTCCTGGACTGAGGTCTTCCAATTCATAGATCTTGAATTAGGGTATTCTAGATAGAGAAGAAGGTAGATGGAGACAGACCTTGCAGATCTATCCTACTGCAGCCTTTCCTGTAGATTTGTTGATGGAGATCTCACCCGTACCTCAAACGACCTCAGATCAACTCCAGATCTGAGAGGAACTTGTATCAACCTCTTCTCAAGAGATTCAAGGTCTGGACCTGATGTTTGGGTGGCTGCAAGAGAGGAGGGGAGCAATCTGGTTGGCGGCTGCAAGGGGAAAGGGGCTCGTGCCTCCTTGCTTTTCTTTCCTTTTATGGACCTGGCGGTAGGAAACCCTATGGTTTCTTGCTCCTGGGGCATGGAGAATGGCTGGAGAGAGAGGGAGAAGAGAGAGAGACTTGGGAGAAAGAGTTCTGTATTCCTTTGGCTTAATCAAACCTATACACAGTACATGTATATATAAACACAGGGTCAAGTGACCCAAACCCAAAACTCCCTTGACCAACTCTATGAGAGATTAGGTTAATCCAAGCCCATGTACACCCATGACTCGACCTAATCTCACCTATCCTAGGCCCAGACCTGGCCCATAAAGAGTTGGTCCCTTGAGGCCCACATAACCTAGACCTCAAGAACCCGAAAGGCCCACAGCCTTTCAACCTAGGACCCAACTAGCCCTAGAGCCTCCATGAATCCCTCATGAATGATGGACCTTGACCTTAGTCTTGGTCCCCTGGGCCTTGGGCACACCACCTGGATCACAACAATCTCCACCTTGGTGTCCCAAGGCCTCAACCAGCTCCACTCTGTCCATCAGCCGCATCAGCTCAACACATCTCTGAAAGCTGTCCCGTGGAAGTACCTTCATAAGTGCATCAGCTGGGTTCTCCTTGATGTGTACCTATACCAGCTCCACCTCACCATCCTCCACAAGCTCCCTGATCCGATGATACCGAATGTTGATGTGCTTTGTTCTTGCATGATAGACTGAGTTCTGTGCTAATAGAAGTGCACTCTGGCTGTCACAGTGCACTCTAATGGCCTCCTGAGTAAGGCCCATCTCCGTCAACAAACTCTTCAGCCAAATTGCCTCCTTAGCTACTTCTGTCAGCCTGATGTACTCTGTCTCTGTAGAAGATAGGGCCGTGATAGGCTGCAGACTCGATCTCCAAGAAATAGGACCTCCATACAGGCTAAAGATGATGCCTGTCGTAGACCTCCGGGTATCCACATCTCCATCGAAGTTTGCATCTACATAATCGCCAATCAGCCCCTGAGCCTCCCTGGACATGTCAGAGTATCCCACTGCACCTCCTCGCTGTCCGTAGCAGATGCCAAATCCAACTGAACCCGCCAGGTATCTGAATATCCACTTCAGAGCTCTCCAGTGCTCCCTGCCAGGCTGCACCATAAACCTGCTAACCTGACTCACTGCATGAACGATGTCTGGCCTACAACAGACCATCGCATACATCAAGCTCCCAACTCCTGAAGCATAAGGGGCCTTCTCCATCTCCTGAGCCTCCACCTCAGTCTGTGGCACCAAGGTCTTCGAGAGTCTGAAGTGACCGGCAAGTGGCAGCTCCGCGGGCTTTGCTCCCTTCATCCCGAACCTCTCTAAAACCTTCTGTATGTATCCTCCCTGAGATAGATGCAGCACCCTCTGGGCTCGGTCTCTGAAAATCTCCATGCCTAGGATCTTCCTTGCAGGGCCCAAATCCTTCATCTCAAACTCCCGAGATAAGGATGCCTTCAGATCTTGCACAACCTTTCTACTCTTGCATGCTATAAGCATGTCATCTACATACAAGAGTAGGAACAACCTAGAACCATCCTCAAGAGACTGAACATAAACACAGGGATTAAACTCACACCTGAAAAGTCCAATGCTGCGCACATAGGAGTCGAACCGTTTGTACCATTGCCACGGCGACTGCTTCAGCCTGTACAAGGACTTCTGTAACAAACAAACCTTTCTCTCTGATCCTGGATCCCTGAAACTGGGTGGCTGCTCCATGTAAATTCTCTCCTCCAAATTCCCATGGAGGAACACCGTCTTGACATCCATCTGCTCCAGCTCTAAATCCTGAGCTGCTACAATGCTCAGTAATACTCTGATGGAAGTATGTCTGACGACGGGAGAGAAGACCTCGCTGAAGTCGATGCCTTCCTTCTGGGAGTATCCCTTGGCCACTAACCTCACCTTGAATCTGATACCTCCCTGATCTGAAGATCCTTCCTTGCGACTGTAGACCCATTTGCAGCCAATGGGCCTCTTCTCCTGTGGCAACTGCACCAATCGCCACGTCTGGTTCTTATGGAGAGACTGCATCTCCTCGGACATCGCCTGGACCCACCGCTCTCTGTCTTGGCTCTCAAAAGCCTCCTAATACGTATATGGGTCTCCATTCGCTATCACCAAAGCATATGATAGCATCTCCTCAAAGCCATATCGGTTCGGTTGCCTGATGTCCTCTTGGGCTTGTGTAGGGCAACACCGATATCTATCCTTGATCCAGCTCGCTCCTGCTGGACCTCTCCGCCTCGATCATCCATCCGAGTCCTCTCCACCTGTGGAGACACCTTAGGTAGGTGCTTCACCTAAATGTCATGTCCTCCAGTAGTACCTGTAAGAGGCAAAATCAAAGAGGTTAGCTGTCCAGCAGCGCCCTGCTGGACCTCCTCCTGCTCCTGCTGCTCCTCCATGCCTGCTCACCTCTGTAGGACTGACTCCTCATCAAAAGTCACATCCCGACTAATGATGACCTTCTTTTTCAAGGGATCCCACAGCCTGTATCCCTTGACTCCTCGTGGATAGCCTAGAAACACCACCTTGCGTGATCTGGCATCTAGCTTGCTCCGCTCACTAGCTCCAATATGCACATAGGCCGTGCACCCAAATACCCGTAGATGGCCCAGCCCAACTGTCCTCCCAGACCACACCTCCTCTGGAAGCTTGCCATCCAACCTGGTGTGAGGTGACCGATTGACCAAGTAACCCGCTGCGTCTACTGTGTCAACCCAAAACTCTTTTGGAAGCCCTGCCTGCAGCCTCATGCATCATGCCTTTTCCAGAAGTGTTCTGTTCATCCTCTCGGCCACCCCATTCTGTTGTGGAGTCCCCTTAACTGAAAAGTATCTTCTGATTCCACACTCCTCACAGTAGTCCTGAAACTCTCTGCTGGTGTACTCCCTGCCATTGTCTGACCTCAGACACTTCACGCTCCTCCCCTGCTCCTTCTCCACCTCATCTCTCTAGATCTTGAACTTGGTGAAGACCTCTGACTTCTCTCTCATGAAGTAAATCCAGAGTTTCCTTGAGAAATCATCAATCAGGATCATGAAGTATCTGGCCCCATTCCTAGCTAAAACTGGGGCTAGTCCCCACACATCCGTGTGTACTAACTCCAAAGGGGCTGCACTGCGGGCTATACTGATGTTGAACTGAACTCTCCTCTGCTTTTCCATCTGGCAAGGCTCACAGATCTCCCCTGTAGCACCATCCTCCAGATCAGAGATGAGTCCTCTCCTGCTCAACTCCCTCAGCCCCTTGTCACCCATGTGGCCTAGGTGGTAGTGCCACATCTTGTAAGCCCCCTGCTGGTCCTGTGCTGCAGCTGCTGCATCAGACTCTCCGGTCACCACAGATGCCTCCATGCGATAGAGGTTATTGTCCAACCTCCTGCCTCTCATCACTACCATAGCTCCATTGAAGATATTCAGTACTCCACTTCTTGCCCTACTGCTGAAGCTGTATCCACTGCGCTCCAAGTAGCCAAGTGACACCAGATTCTTTTCCAGCTTCGGGATGTGCTTTACATTTGTCAATATCCTCACAATCCCATCAAACATCCTCACCTTGACTGTCCCTATCCCAGCCACTTTGCAAGGATGATTGTCACCTAGAGTCATTGATCCCTCATCTGTCTTGGTGTATGTTGCAAACCAAGACCTGTGTGGTGTGTGGTGATGTGAGCACACAGAGTCTAGTGTCCACTCCTCTGTGTAATGCTTGTGACCATCTGATACTACAAGTAGATCATCCTCCACCTGCTACCCAGCAACTGCACTCACTGATTCTGAGCCACTTCTTTCTCCCTTCTTGCTCTTCCATAGTGGACATTCTCGCTTGAAGTGCCCGAACTCATTGCACTTGAAGCATTTCATCTCTTTCTTTTCCTTCCTGGACTTGGACCGCCCCCTGGACTTGCTTCTACCTCTGCCTCTACCTGTCCTCTCCCCTACTGCCAAACCCTCCTGGAGAGCCCGATCTTTGGTCAATTTTTTTCTTTGCTCATTAGACCTCAGCACCGAGACCATATCCTCATATTCCAGAGTCTCCTTGCCGTAGAGCAGTGTAGTCACCAAAGAATCATATGATCCTGGCAGCGAACACAAAAGCAACAGGGACTTGTCCTCCTCATCCAGCTTCACCCCGATATTCATCAACTCCATGCACAACTGATCGAACCTCTGAATGTGGCTAATCACATCAGATCCCTCCTGCATCCGAAGACTGCACAACCTCTTCTTCAGCATCAGCTTGTTGCACATATTCTTCTCCATATACATGGTATGCAACTTCGACCAAAGGCCCTTCGGGGTCTTTTCTTCCAGCATCGAATACAATGCCGCATCCACCAAACATCCTCTGATCATCGAGCATGCTTTCTTCTCCAACGATGCCCACTGTCTATCTATCATTCCCTCAGGCTTCTCATCCAAAGCCTGATCCAGATCTGCTTGCACCAGAAGATCCTCCACCCGAATTTTCCACATAAAAAAATTCTCCTTGCCATCAAACTTCTCGAATTCAACCTTCATATTGCTGCCCATGACTAGATCCAAGCCAAACTAGCAATATAAAATCAAGAAGTGTAGAATATACCTTGATGGTACCTTGCTAAAAATTTTCAGCACTTGGGATCTTCAACTTCTCACGCTTGGAACTGCTTCCTCACCACCGTGGCTCTAATACCAACTATTGGAGAATGATCCTGGCTCCTCCCATGGACCTTGGGTGTAGCAGAACCAGCAACGAATAAATCTGGAGACTTCTGGACTCGATTGAAGGCCCTTGACGAAATCAGCCTGGTTGCTATCTTCTTCATCAGCCTTTCATTCCAGATGTAAAACGCCTCTAAAATCACCTCTGAAAAATCCAAGATCTGGTATCCAACTAGATTAGGCCTACACCGACGTCTTCCAATTTGTAGATCTCAAATCAGGGCATTCTAGATAGGGAATAAGATAGATGGAGATAGACCTTACAGATCTGTCCTGCTGCAGCCTTTCCTGTAGATCTGTTGATGGAGATCTCACCCGTGTCTCAAACGATCTCAAATCAACTCCAAATCTAAGAGAGACTTGTATCAACCTCTTCTCAAGAGATTTCAAGTCTGTACCTGATGTTTGGGTGGCTGCAAGAGAGGAGGGGAGCAATCTGGTTGGCGGCTGCAAGGGGGAAGGGGCTCGCGCCTCCTTGCTTTTCTTTCCTTTTATGGACCTGGCGGCAAGAAACCCTATGGTTTCTTGCTCCTGGGGCATGGAGAATGGCTGGAGAGAGAGGGAGAAGAGAGAGAGAGACTTGAGAGAAAGAGTTCTGTATTCCTTTGGCTTAATCAAACCTATACACAGTATATGTATATATAAACACAGGATCATGTGATCCAAACCCAAAACTCTCTTGACCAACTCTATGGGAGATTAGGTTAACGCAAGCTCATATACACCTATGACTCGACCTAATCTCACCTATCTTAGGCCCAGACCTGGTCCATAAAGAGTTGGTCCCTTGAGGCCCACATAACCTAGACCTCAAGAACCCGAAAGGCCCACAGCCTTTCAACTTAGGGCCCAACTAGCCCTAGAGCCTCCATGAATCCCTCATGAATGATGGACCTTGGCCTTAGCCTTGGTCTCCTGGGCCTTGGGCACACCACCTGGATCATAACAATGATCTCATCATAACCCTAAAATCATTATCCTAATCTATGGGATTCATTATAATCTTAAACAAGTATAAGATGTAACATATAAAGAATCAAAGATGCTTAACTTTATTAATAAATAATATCAAATATATGAGTTTGAAAGATAAAATATAGAAAAATATTCCATCATATCACATATGCGATTAGCTTGTAGGGTATTATTCTTTCATGGAATCTACATTCTTAAAAATGTGTCACCAGCAGGAATGTTATCTTTGATGAAAAGAGCATCTTGAGAAAGCCAGAAAGTGTGGATGAAGTAGGAAAGATAGCTCAAGATAGCAGTGAATAGCACTCGTAGATAGGTGATTTGCCATCAACATCAAGCTTGAAATGTGTTCAATTTGAGGTGGAGTTGGAAAGGCATGGTCATACACCTATGAAAAATCAGCAAAGAGAGGATGTTGTCTGGGAGGAAGTGTAGAGGCAGCTACAGGCAGTAGACTTGCAGGATACAGCAAGGAGAGTGGCACTGTACAAGCCAAAGTACATTGTTCATAAACTGATCAGGTATGGCATTAATGAGATGATTTTCTATGCTCTCATCATTGCTAATGGTGATTTAGAGACCTTTGAGGAGGCTATGGAGAGTATAGATCGGGAGTCATAGATGCAAGTCATGATGGAGGAGATGGAGTCTCTCAAGAAGAACCAGACATGGTAGTTGGTTAATTTATCGAAGGATGCTCAGCCCATTGGCTCCAAATAGGTTTATACTAGAAAGGAGACACCTTCAGAGAAAGATGGAGTGAGGTATAAAAGGCTAGGCTAGTAGTCAAAGGGTACTCATAGAGAGAGAGTTGATTATACAAAGGTATTTTCTTCGATCATCAGGTATATATTTATCAAGGTGTTATTGAGCATTATAGCGACACAGGATCTGAAATTAGAGCAGATAGATGTGAAAATGGCATTCCTTCATGGTCATTTAGAGGAGAGCATTAATATGAAGCAGCCAAAGAGGTCTAAAAAATTTGGGTCAGATGGAATGATTTGTTTGCGAAAAAAATCGCTATATGGATTAAAACAGTCTCCTAGATAATAGTACAAGTGATTTGATACTTATGTGAGGAGAATTGGTCTTTTCAGGTATGATTATGACCTATGTGTGTATGTATGTTAGATTTCTGGATGATGGATCTAGAATATATTTACTTTTGTATACAGATGATATGTTGATTGCATACAAGAGTAAAGAAGTTGTGCAGGAGTTGAAAGAAGCTTTATCTTCAAAGTTTGAGATGAATGACTTGGGGCCTGCACGGAAGATGCTAGATATGGAGATCAGTAGAGATAGATCCAAGAGGCTATTGCACTTATCTCAGGGAAGCTACATAAGGAAGATCTTGGAGAGATATGATGGGATGAAGGATGTGAAACCGATAGAGTTGTCTCTTGTCGGACACTTCTGACTCTCGAAGACTATGTGGCCAAAGACTGAGATGGAGGCTCAAGAGATGGAGAGAGTACGATATGCCTCTAGTGTGAAGAGTGTTATGTACTCTATGGTATGTTGTAGGCTGGATATAGCTCGTACAGTGGGTCAGATGAGCAGGTTTATGTTATAGCCTGGCAAGGAGCACTGTAGAGCACTGAAAGGTATTTTTAGATACTTAGCTGGTATAGTTGGAGTTGATATTTGCTATGATTAGTAAGGAAATGCTTATGGATACTTCAACATGTCCAAGAAGGCTCAGGGGGTTATAAAGGGGTCTGTAGATGCATATTTTAGTGGGGATGTGGACACTCGATGCTTAATAAAAGATTTTGTGTTAACCTATATGGAGGTCCAATCTCATAGAGATCTTGCTTGCAACCCATAACAGTCTTATCCACTATAAAAGAAGAGTACATTGGCATCACAGAGGCAGTGAAGGAAGCTTTATGGTTGAAGGGCTTGGCTTTGGAGATGGGCTTCCCACAGGAGGTTGCCAGAGTGCATTCTGATAGTCAGAGTGCTTTATTGCTTGTACAGAACTCTATTTATCATGCAAAGATAAAGCACATTAATATTAGGTACCACCATATTAGAGAGCTTGTAGAAGATGGTGAAGTAGAGTTGGTGAAGGTTCACAGTAAGGAGAATCTGGCTGATGTACTCACGAAGGTACTTTCATAAAATAGTTTTGGCTATTTTGTGGTACTGATGGGACTGATGGATAGGACTAAGTTCATAAGGACTTGAAAGCATCAAGGTCGAGATTGTGAGCTCAGATGTGGTGTTTCCAAGGCTTGGGAACTAATGAGGAAAGGATAAGGTGTGAAGAAAGCATCAGGGTAATCAGCTAACAGTCGAGTCAGCTCGAGCTTTGAGAGAGCCGGCTCGGATAGTAAATAGAGAGTTGTAATTCTAGCACCAGTAGATGACACAACTATTGAGCTGGCTCAGAGCTAGATCGAGCCGGCTCGAAGCTTGAGAGAGCTGACTCGAATAGCGAGACAGAAGGTAGTGTTTTCGGCATGCTGTGGATCAGGCGTGCCAGAGTCGGCTCGATGGCATGGATAGAAGACTTTTAGGATTCTATTTTGGTCTAGAATTGGGTATAATTCTAAGGACTTAAGACTTTGATTTTGGAGGTCTTAAGGAGCTAATCCAAAGATTAGACTAGGGGTTTAGTCTAATGGGTGTGCAAGGCAAGACATGGGTGTACATTGAAAGGAGTATGCCCTGCAAGTCAATCGAAATTTATATTTTAATAAAATTTTTTTTGTAATCTTCTAGACTCATGTAAATGATATTTTATAAATATAAGGTATTTATTTTTTATCATATACTGCATCTTACTTTTGTAATGATTAGAATGAACTTCATAAATCAGGACAATAGATTTAGGGTTATGATGAGATCATACCTATGAGATTTAAAATCTTAAAAATTCTGATTTAAAATATTTCTAGTCATAAAAATATTGAGTAGGATATCAATATTTTGGATAGACTAGCACTTCCTATGTATGCTCGATAGAGAGGGTGACTGATCTCATAAGCTACTTATGTAAGACACTAATACAAGAATGTGAGTGCTCATTAGAGAATGAGTTCACTAAATTGATCTGACTTAACAAACATCTTATGAAATTTGCTTATCCGTCAAAAGATTTTTTCTTTTTGTGGGAGTTGTGCATGTAATCCTTTAACCTGAGACTATCATAGAATCTTGTATATATGAATCCATATTTTGGTTCACACTCATTCATGACTGAGTTATATACGGGATGATCTAGATATGGTAGAATATGTATGGAGACTATGAGTAGGTCAATATGAAATCGATCAGTCCTGGTAAGAAGAGATCGCATCCTATTTGCTCTAATCGATTGATGATTTAAGAAGCCTTTGATCAAAATGAGATGAAAATTAGAAAAAGTTTTTAATATTTCATTAATCAAATCATCGTTAAAGATTAAGAAAAATATGAATATGATATTGGATTTGATATCATTCCATATCCAGAGTCATATTCAGGATGCAGAGTGATCGCAAGATCGAATTGCACTGTAACTTTCCACTGAAGGATATTTTTGATATTTTTATTAAAATTTTATATCTTTCAATTAGATATGATATGCTGCTAGACATCAGTCTTATCTTGTGCATTTGATCGAATTAAAGAGTTTAATTCGATTGCCAATTAGAAAGAATTGTAATTATTGAAATTGGATTAGCTCGATTGGATCTTGATCGATTAGATTAAATTCTAATCAAATCAGATTGACTTGTACTGGAATCTACTGCTGGCTAGATATAGAACCCAATGGGTCACACACAAAAAAAAAAAAATTGATCTGGTGTCTAATTGGATTAGAACATGTTTGCAAGATAGATATGCTAGAATATGTTGCAAATTCTAGCTTCTTGTTTCGAATTGGGTTCGAAATTGATTTCAGATTGGGCTAATTAAATTCAAATTGAGTAAAACCAATTTTGAGTTGTGTTGGATCAACCAATGGCTGGATGAACAAGGGATTAGGTGCCATATAACCAGGTTCTCATGTGCCAAGAATTTTTTCTTGCACATGGGATTGTTTTTGTATGCAAAAGATGAGTTGGCATCCCACGAGATGGGATGCCCCTTGATCTTATCTTTTAGTTCCATGTTTAAAAAAATACTTGGAGAATTGTGATCTGATTTTAGGTGTAGAGAATTCCTCCTGTGGCTCAATCACTTCCTTGTTTAAATGTGGAAATTTGTTAAAGATTGAAAACACAGCCAAGTTAATCCATGTGCCACCAAGAGTCCAATATGTTAAGGACTTTTAAAATTGATTCACACCACCTTAATTCATGAATTTCTCTCCATGACATCTTCAGATTAGTGCCTTAATTGTGGTCCCTTGGATGGCCAAAAAGCACTGATCAATGGTGGAGAAAAATGCTGCCCAGTGAAACCTCATGATGCATCGAAAAAACATCAAGAAAATTGTTCCGAACAGTCTTTCTGCACGAAGCAACTCTTGGATTTCTTTTTTGATGTTTGCCATGTGTCAAATGCTTCCAGATGGGTGTGGGAATTTGACTTGGGATATGAGATAATCTGGATGGGCATGAGATGTCATGTGGAGAGGGCATGAGTCAAATCTGAATGCATCTGGTCACTAACTATTTAAAGGGGGCTGCACCGGGGAATTGTTCATTCAGATTTTTAATTCCATCTCTACTTTTTTACACCCTCTCCCTATTATCCAATTAGTCTCTTCCTCCACTTGTTAGGATAAGTCTAAAAATAGTAAGGATAAGTCCAATTTTAGGACAAGGGCCTAGGAAGAGATTTAAGAAAGACAAGGAGACAAGAAAGATAGAGATAGGAAGGCTAGGAGGGGAGGAAGAAGGTCTTCAGGTTCTACTATCTAAAAAAATTTTTAGAGTAAAAATTTTCAAAGAAGAATTATCCTAAGGAGTTGGTGTCCTGATCATAGTCCTGTGTGGATCACCATTGGAGGGCAAACACTTGGGTGCCTGGTGGAGGTTCTATCGAATTTTTGGAATAAGCATTGCAGGTATTCTTCTATAGTTTGAATTTTATTATGAATATATAATATATGATTGTTAATCATCAAGTAGGTACTGATTTATGGATTTAATATTTAAGATTTCTTAGTTCAAATTTTTGAAATCCATTTTGCTTCCATTGTGCATGATTTCCTTGAAACCCTACAGTGGTATGAGAGCCGGCTTTGTTTGGTTCAATCATATATAGATAATGTTTATGTGATGTATATTATGATTCATGCTATAAAATTAATTATGCTATGAATTATGCTTTCATATGATGATATGAATTGATGCATATCTGATCCACCACTTCATCTTTCTGAAATAAGGTTGTCCTAGCATAACGGGGTTATGCTGCAAGATTGTCCTAGGATGATGAATGTCCATATGTTATACTGGTACATATAGAATATTTAATACAGATATATATTAGTGTGTATTAGCTTTATATAGATAGAATATGTATGAGACTAAAGAAGCCCTCATAAAAATTGTATTAAGTGGTAGTGATAAGCAACTATGGGTTAACCAATTCTTGATCAATTGATCAATTGGTGTCTAGAAAAGTGCTTAAGGTGGTTCTTTAATTAGTTTCGTTAACTAACCTGGCCAATTTATTGATATCTAAGAAAAGCAATAGGGGGACCCCTACCTACTTATCTGATCAATTTGTTTAAGCGATCTTGATATTGAAAATCTATAATATTGAAAACACTACTAAAGGCCTTCCTTCATGCTAGGTTAATGTTACATCATAAACTATGGCTAGCTTATTATGTTACCACAAGACTTGTCAAAAAGACTGATATAATATAATCATAGTATATAAATGATGCTTACGGCAATTTTGGATATACTACTTTGTTATGTTACCATAAGGGAGGTAATATTCGAATTTGACTGTATTGAAATAAGGATCTTACTTAATTAAAATATTATAGCTTGTTGTATTACCACAAGGCTAATAATATTTTAGAGGCCAAGATGTAATATAAAAAATTGCATGAGATGCAATTGAAAAGAGTTTAACTTATGAACTCATAAGGGTTTGTTGTGTTAACACAAGATCATTATGAGGGATTAGGATCTTAATCCCACTAAGATAAATGTATATCTCGTTCATCATAGTAGAGGGTTATGATGTTCGATAAAATAGTGGGAGGCACAATTAAATTTAAAGACCTTATTTAATTATGTAAGTCATCATGAGTTGTTTGCTTATGTTATTTTATTTATTCATTATAGATTAAATTTTATAAATGGCATTTTCATTATAATTGCGAGGAATCTTAGATTTCAATAAGTTGATCGATCCCAATTATGTAGACTGATTGAGAAATTTAAAGATTGTACTTACTCAGGAGAAGCTGTCTTATATATTTGATGTCTCCGAACTACAAGAGGTTGGGGATGATGCCATTGAGGAGATATCCACATACAGGATGTGAAAAAATGATAGGTTAACTATCAAGTGCATCATATTGACCTCTATGAGCAATGAATTGTAGAGGCAGCATTAAAGTATGGATACTCAATCCATTCTCCTCAATCTTAAAGAGTTGTATGGAGAACAGAGTAGAACTGCTAGTTATAAGATATCTAAGTAGTTATTTCATGCTAGAATGTCTGAGGAGTCATCTGTACAAGACCATGTCCTGAAGGTCATTGACCTAATCACCAGATTGGATTAATTAGATTTTATGATGGATGGAGATTTAAGTCAGGATTTGATCCTGCAATCTCTCTCTGAATCATTTGCTCAGTTTGTCATGAATTATCATGTGAATAAACTGAATACCTCCTTGCTTGAGTTGTTAAACATACTTAAAATAGTTGAGAGCCACATTAAAAAGGAAAAGACTCTACTTCTTTTTGTGCGTAAAACTTCTAAGAAGAAATCAAACTTTAAGGGTTCAAAGAAAGCACTGAACCCTAGGGGTGGTAAGATGAAGAAGAAGAGGAAGAAAATCTCTGAACAAGATACCTACTTTTACTGTGGCAGGGCAGGACACTGAAAAAAGAATTACAAGTCATATCTTGCAACTATAAAGGCTAGTGCAAGCGATGCACTAAAAGGTATGTATGAGATATATACCATCTTATCATTAAGTTCTTCCAATTCAGACTTTTGGGTATTGGATATCGCATGCGGTTCTCATATATGCAAGTTATTGCAGGGGCTACAGAACATTAGAGTGTTGAGGAAGGGTGACTTCAAGCTTTACAGTGCTGGAGGAGAGTCCATCTAGGCAGAAACTATGGGGACATATATGTTGAAGTTACCTTCTGAGAAGATCTTAGAACTAAAAAAATATTATTATATGCCTAAGATCATTAGAAATATTATTTCTGTACCATTGCTATTGCAATGATATTTTGAAATAAATGGAAAGAGCAATAGTTGTTTAATTTTTTTTTCTAATAAAATTTTCTATCATGGCATTGTTAATAATAGTCTTCTGATTTTATCTAATGATAATATATTTCATATTGATGAAAGTAAAAAGTAAAAGAGAGAAGAATAAATAATACTTTACTTTGACATTGTCGACTTGGTCATATAAGTGAGACGAGAATTAACCAGTGATACAAAGAAGAGTTATTTGATCTTTATGATTATGAATCATTAGGAACTTGTGAATCTTGTCTTATGGGTAAAATGATCAAGACTCCATTTAGTAGACATAAAGAAAGGACAAGTGAGATATTAGAACTTGTACATACTGATGTATGTGGTCTTATAATAACAGAAGTCAGAGGAGGATACTCTTATTTTATTACGTTCACTGATAATTTATCTAGACTTGAATATGTATATCTTATGAAATACAAATCTGAAGCCTTTGATAAATTTTAAGAGTATCAAAGTATGATCGAGAAACAAACTAAAAAAAGTATTAAAATTCTTCGATCCAATCGAGGAGGAGAATACTTATCCAATGAATTTCTAGATCATCTTAAAGAAAATAAAATTCTTTCAGAGTAGATCCCTCTTTCTACACCATAACTAAATGGTGCAATAGAAAGGAGAAATCATACTTTATTAGATATAGTGCAGTCCATGATGTGCCTTACATACTTACTTATTTTCTTCTGAGGATATACCTTAGAGACTACTATATATATCTTGAACAGAGTACCTTCAAAATTTGTGTCAAACACTCCATATAAGATATGGAGAGAAAAGAAGTCTAATCTTAGGTATCTTAATATATGAGGTTATCCAGCTTATATTAAAAGAAATTTTGGACATAAACTGAGTGCTAGAACAGATAAATACTTATTTGTAGGTGATCTTAAAGAGAGTATAGGATACCTCTTTTATTACTCTATTGAATAAAAGGTGTTTATCAGTAAATATGCCATTTTTATGAAAAAAAGTTTATCCTAAAAAGTGGCAATGAAAAGAAAATTGAACTTGGAGAGTTTAAGACCTACAAATAGAAGCACAAAATAATCCTCAACCAGAAATATCCATTGATGAGGTTCAATCACAAAATACACCTCCTCTCTGAAGGTCTGATAGAGTGCGAAATGCACCTCTAAAGTATGGATCGTTATTAAGAATAATAAAGCCCACATCATTGAGAATGATGAACCTTTGACCTATATGGAAGCTGTCATGTGTAGGAACTCATACAAATGGCTAGAGGCTATGAAATTCGAAATAGACTCTGTGTACTCCAATCAAGTGTGAATTTTGGTTGATGCATCAGAGGGTGTGACCCCTATTAGATGCAAATGGGTCTATAAGAAAAAGATTGAAGCAGATGGATAAGTTAAAATTGATAAAGCCAGATTGGTGGCTAAAGGTTTCAGGCAAAAATAGGATATTGATTATGATGAAATATTTTTACCTATTGCCATCCTTAACTCTATACGAATTTTGCTTGCAATATCAGCATACCATGATTATGAGATTTGGTAAATGGATGTGAAGACCACCTTCCTTAATGGTTATCTTGAGGGAAGGATTTACATATCTCTGTCAGAAAGATTTATCTCAAAAGAGAGAACAAATCAGATATGCAAGCTTAAGAAATCCATTTATAGATTAAAGCAGGCCTCGAGGAGTTGGAACATCCACTTTGATGTTACAGTCAAAGAGTTTGCTTTATCAAAAGTATGGATGAACCTTGTATATACAAAAAGACTAGTGAAAGTGTCATTTTCTTTTTACTTTTATATGTAGATGATATACTTCTCATTGAGAATGATATCTCGATTTTACAATCAATCAAGACATGGCTATCAAGTAAGTTTTCTATGAAGAATTTAGGCAAAGCATCCTATATACTAGGTATAAAGATCTATAGGAATTGATCTAAAAGGATGTTAGGCTTATCCCAATCTAGATACATAGATTTAGTGCTAAAAAGATTTAGCATAGATGGAAGTGAAAGAGGTTATTTACCATGAGTCAAGGCATACATCTCTCTAAAAGGATGTCTCCAAAAACACCACAAGAGAGAAATAGAATGAATTTTATTCTCTATGCTTCGACAGTAGGGTTAATTATGTATGTATACTATGTATCAGGCCTGATGTAGCCTATGTCTTAGGCATAGTTAGTAGATTTCAGGCTGATCCTAGAGAGGATCATTGAAAAATAATGAAAAATATTCTTAAATACTTGAGAAGGACTAGAGATATTTTTCTGGTATATGGAGGATCTGATCTAAAACTAAAAGGCCATTCTAACTCTAATTTTTAATCAGACTCTGATGATAGCAAGTCTACTTTAGAGTATATCTTTACTCTAAATAGTGGAGCAGTAAGTTGAAAAAATTCTAAACAACAGACTGTAGCTGACTCAACCACTGAGGTAGAGTACATAGCTGCAAGTAAAGCCACCAAAAAAATTATCTAGATGAAGAAGTTCATCACTGAGTTGGGTGTAGTTCTTGAGATTGAGAATCTAGTACCACTTTACTATGATAATATTGGAGCAGTTGCTCAAGCAAAGAAACCAAAGTCTTATCATAAATCCAAGCACATTCTAAGGTGCTTCCATCTCATTCGTGAAATAATTGAAAGACAAGATGTAGTCATTGAACAAGTAGAAACAAAGAACAACATAGTAGACCTATTCACTAAGGCTTTACCACAGCAGTAGTTCGATCACCACCTCGATTGTATGGGGATAAAATATAAGGAAGATTGGCTTTAGTATAAGTGAGAGATTTAAAGGAGTATGCCCTGCAAGCCAATCGAAATTTATATTTTGATGAGTTTTTCTTGTAATCTTTCAGACTCATATAATTGATATTTTATAAATATAAAGTATTTATTTTTCATCATATACTACATCTTACTTTTGTAATGATTATGATAAACTTCATTAATCAGGGCAAGAGCTTTAGGATTATGGTAAGATCATACCTATGAGATCTAAAATCTTAAAAATTATGATTTAAAATATTTCTAGTCATAGGAACATTGAGTAGGAGATTAATGTTTCGGATAGACTAACACTTCCTATGTATGCTCGATGGAGAGGATGGCTGATCTCATAAGCTACTTGTGTGAGATACTAATACAAAGATATGGATACTCATTAGAAAATGAGTTCACTGAATTGATCTGACTTAAGAAATATCTTATGGAGTCTACTTACCCATCAAAAGATATTTTCTTATAGTGGAAGTTGAGCATGTAATCCTTTAACCTGAGACTACTATAGAATCCTCTATATATGAATCCATATTTTGATTCAAACTCAGTCGTGACTTTATCATATATGTGGTGATCTGGATATGATGGAATATGTATGGAGATTGTGAGTACATCAATATGAAATTGATCACTTCTGGTAAGAGGAGATCACATCCTACTTACTCTAATCGATTGATGATTCAAAAAACTTTGATCAAAGCAGGATGAAAATTAGAAAAAGTTTTTTATATTTTATTAATCAAATCATCATTAAATATTAAGAGAAATATGAATATGATATTGAATTTGATATCATTCCATGTCCAGAGAAATATTTGGGATACAGGGTGATCGCAGAATTGAATTGCATGATAACTTTCCACTGAAGAATATTTTCAATATTTCTATCAAAATTTTATATTTTTTAGATGGACATGATATATTACTAGGTATCAATCTTATCTTATGAATTTGATCGAATTAAAGAGTTTAATTCAATCATCAATTAGAAATAGTTCTAATTACTAAAATCGGATTAGCTCGATTGGACCTAGATCGGTTAGATTAAATTCTAATCAAATCAGATCGACTTACACTCAAATTCACTGCTAGCTAGATGTGGAACCCAATGGGTCACACATAAAGAGAATTGATCAAGAGGTCTAATTGGATTAGATCATGTTTGCAAGATGGACATGCTAGCACATGTTGCAAATCCTAGCTCCTTGTTTCGAATCGGGTTTGAAATTGATTCTAGATTGGGCTAATTAAATTTAAATTGAGTCAAACCAATTTTGGGTTTATGTTGGGTCAACCCATGGCTGGATGAATCCAGGATTAGGTACCATATAACCAGGTTTCTATGCACCAATATTTTTTTCTTGCACATGGGATTGTTTTTGTGTGCAAAAGATGAGTTGGCGTCCCATGAGATGGGATGCCCCTTCTTGATCTTATCTTTTAGTTCCACATTAAAAAAAATACTTGATGAATTATGATCTGATTATAGGTGCAGAGAAGTCCTTTTGTGGCTAAATCACTTCATGGTTTAAATGTGGAAATTTGTTAAAGATTAAAAACCTAGCCAACTTAATCCATGCGCCACCTAGAGTCCAATCTGTTAAGGACTCTTAAAATTGATTCATGCCACCTTAATTCATAATTTTTTCTCCATGCCATCTTCAGATTAACTCCTCAATTGTGGTCCCTTGGATGGCTAAAAACCACTGATCAATGGTGGAGAAAAATGCCACCTAGTGAAGCCTCACGATGCATCAAAGAAATATCAAAAAAATTATTTCGAAGAGTCTTTCTGTGTGAAGCAACTCTTGGATTTTTTTTTCGATATTTGCCATGTATCAAATGCTTCTAGATGGATGTGGAAATTTGACTTGGGGCATGAGATAATCTGGATGGGCATGAGATGTCGCATGGAGAGGGCACGAGTCTAATTTTAATGCATTCGATTGCTAACTATTTAAAGGGGCCTATGTCAAAGATTTGTTCATTCAAATTTCTAATTCCATCTCTTCTTTCTTACACCCTCTATCTATTGTCCAATTAGTTTCTTCTTTTTCTTATTAGGATAAGTCCAAAAATAGTAAGGACAAGTCCGATTTTAGGACAAGGGCCTAGGAAGAGATTTAAAGAAGACAAGGAGACAAGAAAGGTAGAGATAGGAAGGCTAGGAGGAGAGGAAGAAGGTCTTGAGGTTCTACTATCCAAGAAAATTTTTAGAATGAGAATTTTGGAGGAGAAATCATCCTAAGAAGTTGATGTCCTGATCATAGCCTTGTGTGGATCACTATCAGAGGGTGAATACTTGGGCGCCTGGTGGAGGTTCTGCTGGATTTTTAGAATAAGCATTGCAGGTATTCTTCTATAGCTTGAATTTTATTATGAATATATTATATATGATTGTTAATCAACAAGGAGATGTTGGTTTATGGATTTAATATTTAAGATTTCTTAGTTTAAATTTTTGAAATCTATTTTGCTTTCGCTATGCATGATTTCTCTGAAACCCTACATACCTGGACTTGAAAATTATACCAAATTGGGTTAGCTGGGGAAGTTTCTGGTTTGGGTCAAATTGATCATGTATATATATAATTTTGTATATAATTTTGAGAAAATAAAATCAAAATAAAAGCTTTTTCTCCCTAATTGCTCTCTCTCTCCCTCTTTCATGTTTCTCTTCTCCTCTTCCTCATGCCTAGGATTTTTCTAGGCCTGATCTTATTCACCATCAAGGTTTTCCTTCCATCCTTACTACTGCTTCTATGACTACGATCGATAAGGGAAGATTTAATTTGATCAACATGTCGGTCATCGATCATATATTGTACATGATCGAACAGATCGAGCATCTAAACAAACTCAATTTTTTCTTGCATGAGTAGCTTAGGAAAGATGCGATTCTAAACTCTCTGCCTAAGTCTTACCTCCCCATCTTTAGTCACTATAGAATGACTAAGCCTACAGTTAACTACTATGGTTTGCTAGAGTTGCTGTGGACTTTTGAGAAGGATCACTAGCTCCATAAGGAGATGATGAATGTGGTTGGTGGGTCTTTGACAAGGTATCATCCTTTTAAGGAAGAGAAGAAAAAAAAGAAGGTGCGGAGTGCTGGGGTATCTAAACTCAATCAGACCAAGATATTCAAGTCTGACTAGAGTCAGGCAAAGTACTTCTACTATAAGAAATTGGGTCACTAGAAGAGGAACTATCCTCAATACATCGCTTCTCTTAATCCAAACAAGCTAAATAAGAGAAAGAAGCAAGTAGTTGCTGGTCAAGATAATTATATGATAACACCTCGTAACTTCTCTATTTGTGATACTTTGACCTAGATATTAGATACTGATAATCTTACTAATATTTACAATTCATTATAGGAACTTCAGGTCAGTAGGATTTTTGAAGGAGGTTTAAAGATGGCAAGAGATTCCTGAATGCTGGAGATAGAAGATCTTTTTCAGTTCTAGCTTTAAAAATTATCAAGTTTATTTTCAATTTAGAAGTTATCATTTGAGTGATTGTCACTTTTGTCCTAATTTTTTATGAAATATAATTTCTATAGGCCTTTTGGCCATGAATGATTATGAATTTTCAATAAAAAATAATCATTGTGATATCGTTGTGAATGATGTTGTTGCCATGCATGGACAAATGAATAATGATATTTATACTTTATCATGGCCTGTTTGTATAATGTACACATCGAATAAATACTCTAGAGTAGATAATATCTCGAAAGCCTACCTTTGGTATTATAGGCTAGGTCATATTAACAAGAAGAGGATAAATAGGTTAACTAAAGAGGAAATCCTCGAAGTCGATGATTGTGAATCATTGGGAACATAAGAGTCTTATTTTCTTAGAAAAATAATCAAGTCACCTTTTACTAAAAAAGATAAATAAGCTTGTGGTGTTCTAAGTCTAGTACATACTGATGTATGTGGACCCATGAACATAATTATCAGAGATGGATATTACTACTTCATTATATTTACTGATGACCTATCTAGGTATGGGTACTATTGGAATTTCAATATCGGAGAATGCATGTATGTTTCAAATTTTTTTTTCTAAACATCATAGTGGAATAGAAGATTAAAATACTTTTTAATCTACATCATGCATGCATAAAACATAAAGCACTAGAATTTACTTTATATGCTGAAATTGAACATATGCTGAAATTGAATATGTGATCAAATCACATACTTATTTCATAAATTCTTTCTTTAAATCTAGATCTAAAAGAGAATAGGATCTCTCTTAGTTGTGTAAGTGCCCGACCACTATGGATGCCACTCAAGATTAGCCTAGAACAGTCCTCTTTGATATTGATTTTTCTTCTCTAAGAAAATCAGCCTGCGAGTTTGAACGAAGTTTGGATCGTGATCAACTTTTTGATCTTTTCCTTTATCTTCTTCTCTTGCTTTTCTTCTCTAGATTATAGAGCAATCAGGGACAAAAAACCAGCAAGAAATATGGGATGCCCAAACACTTTTGGGTGTTGAAGATGGAGGACGCCCAAGCTTGGGCATTGGATCTCCAAGGAAGAAAAGAGGGAAAAGAGAAAGATGGGGTGTGGGCTCTTCAAGGGAGGCATGGGGTTGCTAGTTGATTTTTTTAGAGACCTTAGAGAAGGCTCCTTTAAACAGGTATAAGGTTTGAATCCTATTCAAAATCAAACAACCACTTAATATAACTCCTACTTGCATTAAAAATCTTTATTCTTTTAGTTATTTGACTTCCTTTAGAATATCCTTTAGGCACCAACTATTAGAGCCTTTGCACCTACAAAAATACACCAAACATGGTACCCATGGGATGCCCCATAATGGTTCCACACGTCCTCTAATGGCTGGACATGCTCAACTTGATCAAATCAAGTGGCGTCCAATCAAAACTATCATAGAAATTAATTAAGGACTTGAACCCTTAATTCATTTGATCCAAAACCTTAGGCACCCAACAATTAGAACATAATGAATCTAATTTATTTAGGTTATTAGCAGATAATTAATTTAAATTAATTTTATCAAATAAAAATTTAAATATAAAAAAAATTGGGTCCAACCATGTGCTAGCAAGGTTATCCTGAACCCAATAGGAATTCTCTAAACTGAATTGAGACTTCATAAGTCCAATTACTTATTTTAGATCTAATTCTTTTGTTGTGTGTGTTAGATGTATGTCCTAAAAGCTAATATGGTTGATATATTATAATAAATCTAGGATATAATTTTATACTTAATATATTAATTTGATCAATAAAAGGGCCAGTTTATTTTTCATTCAAGTGTGATATGTCCTTAAAACATCCATGGATTAACTTTTTGATACATATTCTCAAAGAGTTGAGAATTAAAAATATGTATTTAATTTCTAAATACTTTCGATCATAGTATCATCATAAGGATAATGATTGATCCGAATAGATCGATGCATAGATCGCTTCCTTCAGAGTAGATGAGTTTCTGGTCTACAGTGTAGAGACACTGAGCGACGAGTATAGATAGTTGTTAGAGAATAATTAGTACTGAGCGTGACCATATGAGAGATCACTTAGATTTTTATTCGATCGTTAGCAATTATCTCGATGCTGCAGTTGTGTAAATGATCTTTTGACCTGAGATGGTGTGACTGCTTGCAGTAAGACTACTGAAATTTGACCGACACATAAACATGAGTCTCAATGAGCCCTTATAGTGGATGTTGAAGATAGTTGGCCCACTGTAGGAGTAGGGTATGCATCAAGATAGGATCTATCGACCTTGATAAAAAAGAGTAGTCCTATGAAATTTGAGAGGCTAAGTCCAAGAATCTATGGCCACAGCAGTGTGATTGCTAGAAATGAGTTTCCATAAGGATCATAATTAGACTTGAGCTGATCGAATTTATCATATGACTGATGATGAGATTTGATGATTTATCCATGATCTGCCATCTAGTCAGAACTCATGATAGAGAGACTGAATCACATGTTAACTACACCTTGAGATTTTTTTTGGTTCTACTAGGTTGCCACTACATACTGCTAGGTATCTCTGATAGATTGTGAGAGCTCACTATGGTTGTTCTAGATCAACTATCTTTGATGAGTTAGAGTGAAATTATTCCGACCCATTGAAAAGAGTTTGAATAATACTTTGATAGAGATCATTGTATAACTCACTACCAGATAGAATTAAGCCTATGGGATCATACAATAAAGAAATTAGATTTGAAATAAGTAATTAAGCTTATGAAGTATCAATTGGATTTAGAAAAATCCTATTAGGTTCAGGATAACCTTGCTAGCACATGGTTGGACCTAATTTTTTTTTTATTTTTTATTTTATTATTTGATAAGATAATTCAAACTAAATTATCTACTAATAACCTAAATAAATTAGATTTATTGGGCTCCAATTGTTGGATGCCTAAAATTTTGGATCAAATGAATTAAGGGTGCGAGTCTTTAATTTATTTTCTTGATAGTTTTGATGGGGTGCCACTTGATTTGATCAAGTTGGGCATGTCCCACCTTAAGAGGGTGTGTGGATCCTTTATGGGGTGTCTCATGGGTATAAAAGGGGTGTGATTTTGTGGGTTCAAGGGCTCCAAGAGTTGGTGCCTAATAAGTTTTCTAAAGGAAGTTGAATTACTTAAGTTATTAGGAAACCTAATGCAAGTAAGATTTGTATTAAGAACTTGTTTGATTTTGAATAGGATTCAAACATTATACCTATTTAAAGGGACCTCCTCAAAGGTCTCTAGGCAATCAAACCAGAAACCCCCATGCCCCTTTAGAGAGACCCATGCCCTCTATTCCACTCCCCTTCTCTTCTCCCTTGGACGTCCACATGCCTCCCCTCCCTTTGGGCATCCCTCCTTCTTCCACATCCAAGGTTGTTGGGTGTCACCTCTTATGCTGGTTTCTACTTTGTAGTAGCAGCATAATCTAAGAAAGAAAAGCAACAAAAGAAGAGAAGATGAAAATCAAGAAAAGGATCAAAGAGTTGATCGCGATCCAGGCTTCATTTAGATTCGCAGGCTAATTTTTCTTAGAGAAAAAAAATTAATTTTAAGAGGCCTATTACAGACTGATCTTGAGTGAATACCCATAGAGGTCAGATGCTTGCATGGTTAAGAGAGAGCCTCTTTCCTTACAGATCTAGATTTGAAAAAAAAGAATTGCAAAACAGATATGTGATTCGATCACATATTAAATTTCAGCATATGTACAATTTCAGCATATGAAGTAGATCCTTGTGGTTTATATTTTATGCATGAATGATATAGATTAAAAAAAATTTTAATCTTTTATTCTACAGTAATATTTAAAAAATAAAATTTTTAAAACATACATACATGCCCCAACTTGAAATTTTAATAGTGGTATCAGAGTCACGAATTTCATATGCATGAAATTGATATACATATTTTGAAAAAAAATTTAAAATCTAATTTTTTCTTGATACATGAGATGTATAGATGAATATTTTAAATCTAAATTTTATTTTAGATTTGATTTTAGAACATATAGTTGATATGTCTAAGTATGTATAGATCTGAATTTTGATCTAGATTGGTTTCTAGTTCATGTTCATATGATATGTAGATGCATGTATAAACTTAAAATTTTATTTAATCTGATTTATGATTCATATATGAGATAATATGATTATATATTTAGATTATAAAATTTATTTTTGATATAATTTATGATTTGTATATGAGATATATGATATCATGTATTGATCTAAATTTTATTTAGATCTAAATTTTACATGCATATATGAGATATATATTTGTATGTTAAATCTGAAAATTATTTCATGATTTAACACTTATCTTTCATGTAAAAAATTTAGATCTAAAATTTAGTTTTAGAATCTAAAATTTATGTTTGTGCATGAGGGTTTTGGTTATGGAAAAATCAAAAATTAGGTTATGTAATTAGATTACATCTAAGGTTTATGATTTGAACATTATGGATCTAATCTAATTAAGTAATTGATCAAATTGAGTCAAGTATTGATTAGAGTTAGATCAATTAAGTTAAATGATTATACAATTATTGTTGATCAAATCGATTGAATCTCATATGTAGAATCGATTAACCTAAGAACCTAATTTGGCTCGATAGTTTGAGCCCAATTCACTTGAGTTAACCTATTTAGATTAATTGACTTATTGGTGTCTAAGATAAGTAATTGAGATGTAGTTATTTAATTAGTTTCGTTAGTTGATCTGATCAATTTATTGGTGTCCAAAGAAAGCAACGGAGGGACCCCCACTGGTCTCCAATTATCTAACAAATTTAGAAGATTGAGTCTTCAATTGGGTTGCTTGGCATTTTTGGTTTTACCCATGCCAATTAGATCAGTCATATGATTAATGATTAGATGAGTCCTAAACTTAAACATTCCCACAAATATTAAGTCCATAGGTCTTCCATCGTTGTAGATGTGCAGGTGTGCTACTGGTGTTGATTGTTCTCGACTGGTTACAGTGGTTCAGTTGCACCGAGAACACGTAACCACTCTATTAACAAAGAGTTGCTCCAGAGTGAGGATGGAGTTGGGCCTAATAACTGTTAGGTAAAGGACCCAACGATGACCAATGCACCTGCTTGTGAACGGTGGGTCGGGCTTAACTAAGATATGTGGTCAATAACTGTTAGGTGAGCCCACATGACGTAGAGATCAAGTCACTGCAACATACTTAGAGAAGTATCTGGGTAAAAAGTTATCCACGCATCGGTGTACATGTTACCAATAACTGTTAGGTGAGATGCATGGCATCAGTGGGACTTTAGCACCCATTAGGAATCTTTTTATCACATTAGGGTTTTCGTTTCCCACCCGAGGAGTGGAGGGATTTGAAAAATTAGTGGGAGTCATTGTTTGTATCTTAAAATTTCTAAAAATAAATATAATATTAAAGTATAAAAGTCTAACTTGAATCTCTAATCTCACAGTTAAATAATATTACTCTCAAACCCTCTAGCCCACATCCTTGAAATCAATCGTTTGATCAAAACTAATTACAAAGACTGGCTCAGAAACCTCAAAATTATTCTGACCTCAAAAAAATTAAGTCATGTACTCGACTAAGAACCCATAGTGTTACCAAACCATCCTGCTGAGCAAAGAGCTATTTTTTAAAAATTAGACAAATGAAGACAGTTGAGTCAAGTGCTATGTGCTGGCATCTATGTCAAACGAGTTACAAAACCAGCGTGAGCATATGCCCACTGCCAGGGCTATGATCACTCACTTATAAGAATTGTATGATGAGTAGAGCCATACAGCGTGCATCGAAGTATCCAAAAAATTCTTCAATTTGAAGAAGTGTGAAGGGCAGTCAGTCCATGAGTAATGTATGATAGTAATCAAGAACATTGAGGAGCTTGAGAAGCTCAAACTTGATATGCAAAAGAAATTACAGATGGATTTGATCCTTCAATCCCTTATGAGTTTATATAGTCAATTTATTATAAATTTTCATATGAGCAAACTCAATTGCACTATACCTGAACTGGTCAATATGTTGGTCACTGCGGAAGAAACTTTGAAGAGTTCAAGGGGCATTGTTCTCATTATGAAGCGAACTTCTTTCAAGAGAAAGTTTACTGAGAAGAAGAAGACTAAATCTACTAAGAAGCAAAGAAAGAGAGCAAGCCAAAGAAGAATGTTCCACAGAAGGCCGAAGCAAAGGGAAAGTATTTTCACTGTAATGCTGAAGATGTTGAAGACCATTGGAGGCCGAACTGTCTACTATATTTGGAGAGCCAAAAGATCAAAAAGTGTGATAAACCTTCAGAAGGTATGCTCGTAATTAAATCTAACTTTATGGTTTCTTCTACTTCTAGTTGGGTATTGGATTCTGATTTGAGTGCTCATATATGTATCTCAATGTAGGGTCTAATAGAAAGTAGGAGGTTGAAAGAAGATGACATGATCTTTCAGATACGCAATGGAGCAAAAGTTACTATAGAAGTCGTTGATATTTATCCTCTTCGATTATCATTAGAATTTAGATTAGATTTAAAAAACTATTATTTTATTCATGTAGCTAGTCAGAGTTTGATTTTCATGTTTATCCTACCACAAGAAGGTTTTGAAATTAATTTTAATTAAGATTTTTATTTTATTTATTTATGAAATAAATTGATTGCATGAGTTCTTATAATTGACAATCTAAATCACTTGCATGTTGATGCAAATGTGAATTTAAATGAGCAAATGGTGAGTACCGCAAGTCAAAAGAGATCCAGAGATGAAATTAACCAAAAGTACTTATGGCATCATAGACTGGCCATATTGGAGAGGACAAGATAAATAAATTGAAAAGAGATAGGATCCTTGGCTCTATTAACCCAGAGTCGTATCCAGCTTGTGAATCTTATCTTCGAAGAAAAATGGCCAAGTTAGCCTTTATAGGACATGGGGAAAAGGCCACTGAGTTGCTTGCCTTGGTACATATTGATGTGTGTGAGATATTTGATGTACAGGATAGAGGTGGTTATAGCTACTTCATTATCTTTACCAATGATCTGTCTAGATATGGGTATGTGTATCTGATAAAATACAAGTCTGAAACCTTTGAAAAGTTTAAGGAATTCAAAAATGAAGTAGAAAAACAAACAAACAAATCCATTAAAGTTCTTCAATCTAATCAAGAAGGTGAATATCTTAGTCAAAAAATTTTTAGATATCTTAAGGATAATGGCATAGTCTCTTAATGGACTCCTTTCAAAATATCTCAGCTCAATAGGGTATCCAAAAAGAGGAATAAGACTCTATTAGATATGGTCAGATCTATGATGAGCTTCACTAATCTACTCTTATGTCTTTAGGGACATGCCTTATTAACCGCCATTCACCTGTTGAATAGGATTCCATCAAAGTCTATTTCTACCACACCGTATGGGATATGGTATGGTAAAAAGTCAAATCTAGGTTATCTTAAGACTTAGAAATGTTCGGTCTATGTCAAGAGATAGATGGCTGGTAAACTAGAGAATAGATCTGTAATAGCTCATTTTATAGGGTATCCAAAAGAATCCATGGAATACTACTTCTACTTTCTACAAGATCATAATGTGATTGTGAGTCAGAATGCCATATTCTTAGAAAAATAGTTTATCCAGAATGGTGGCAGTTGGAGGTTAGTTGAGCTCGAAGAGAATGTCTCTGAAGAGCAAAGAGCTATAGTCCTCAAGAACCCATTATTCATGAGCTAGTAGTTGATGTTTCTCTACCACCTTGTAGATCTAGCAGGGTCTCCCAACCTCCTGAAAGGTATATGGGTATACTTATGGAGGAGTAAAGAAAATATTTTTTATGAAAGATAAGGATCATAGTGATGATCCTAATACCTTTGGCGAGGGAATGTCTGACATCAATTTATAAAAATAGTTAGATGCAATGAAGTCAGAAATTGATTCAATGCACTTGAACCAAGTATGGACCTTAGCGGATCCACCTGAGGGTATAGCACCCATTGGGTGTAAGTGGATCTACAAAAAATAAAAAGTGCCGATGGTAAGGTAGAGACCTATAAAGCTAGGCTTGTGGCAAAAGATTATAGTCAGCGTGAGGGTATTAACTATCAAGAAACTTTCTCACCCGTAGCCATGCTGAAATCTATCTGCACTCTGCTTGCTGTTGCAGCTTATTATGATTGTGAAATCTGGCAGATGGATGTGAAAACTACTTTTTTGAATGGATATCTTGAGAAAGATATCTATATAGAGCAGCCTTTGGGTTTCACATTTGGTGATGATGATCACAGAGTCTGCAAGCTGTAAAGGTCCATATACAAATTAAAGCAAGCCTCTCAGAGTTGGAATCATCATTTTAATGATGCGATCAAATCGTTTGATTTCATCAAAAATGAAGAAAAACTATGTGTATTAAAAAGCATCAGTGGGAGCGCAATAACATTCCTCGTATTGTATGTGGATGATATTTTTCTCATTGGGAATGATATATCCATGTTGACCATGGTCAAAGATGGTTGTTCAAAAAATTCTTCATGAAAGACCTAGGGAAAGCATCATATATTTTTGAAATAAAGATCTATAAGGATAGATCGAAAAGGATACTAGGTCTGTCACAAAAGCTATACATAGAGAGGTGCTGAAGAGGTTCAGCATGAAAAATTCTAAAAAAAATTTTTTACCTCTTAGACATGATATTAATCTTTTCAAGATGATGTGTCCGACTACATCTGAAGAAGTTCAGCGCAAGCCTCAACCATAGGGAGTCTCATGTATGCCATACTATGTACTTAACCTGATATTGGCCTTGCTGTGAGTGTCACAAGCAGGTATCAGTCGAATCCAGGTGAGGAGCACTGCATAGCTATAGAAAACATCCTTAAATATTTGAGAAGAACTAAGAATTTATGCTTGGTCTTTGAAGGAGGTTCTGAGTTGCGAGTCAAGGGATATACTAATTCAGACTTCATGTCTGATCGTGATGATAGAAAGTCTATATCAAGATATATATTTATTTGCAATGGTGGTGCAGTTTGCTGGAAGAGTTCCAAGCAACCCATTATTATGGATTCGATCGTAGAGGCTGAGTATGTCGCTGCTTCGGATGCTACAAAGGAAGGCTTATGCTTCAAGAAGTTCATTGCAAAACTTCAGATTATGACATTGGACACCATACCACTTTACTGCGATAATAATGGAGCCATAGCACTTACGAAGGAGCTAAGGTCTCATCAGAAATCAAAGTACATCGAGTGGTGGTATCATATCATACATGTTGTGATACACAGGGGTTCATGATGTATTTCAAAAATTTTTTAACGAAAGAACATTAGATTAAACTATTTAATTTATAAATGTATGCATAAGATCTGATCTTAAAACTTTTACAAATGGATCTATGACATGAATTTATATGCATAAAAATTTGAATCTAAAATGACAAGCATGTGAACCAAAAAAATAGCTTTTAGTAATAGATCTAATCTACCACTTCTAGGGTTCCAAACCCAATACCTAAGCATAGATAGTCAAACTCCATGATCGAAAACATAGATCTGAAAGTTCTCTCTGATCACTTATAGCCGCACAAGCATCCGACCTCTACGGATGGTCCATATGAAGCCCCTCGGACCGATCAGCCCTTGCGAGAGTGCTAGCTCGCACAGTTGGCTTTTGATGGTAGATCTGACTTGATCTCCTTCCTCAATCACCTCAGACCTTTTCAATGTTGAAGATGGATTAGAGAAGGATGCTGGATGGTAGAGAAAAATCTGATAAAGACTTTCTTTCCTTTGATTTTTTTTTTCACTAAAAAATCTAGAACAGTTCTAGGTCTCTCACCTGAGAGGAGAACGGTCTCCTCTTTTGCTCATGCCAAGGATGAAAGAAAACCACCCAAACCTCATGCCCCAAAGAAGAATTTTCACCCCTCTTTTTCTCTGGTCTCTCATAATGAAAATCTCCCACTTGTTAGTGTATAAAATTGTGGCCTTTTTATGGTTGTCGCACAAACCAGGAAAGACAGGATAAGAGCTAGAGTTTGATACAATTCAAACTATTTTGAATTTCAATTTGACTCTAAGTTTTTCTCACTCTTATTTGACTTAAAGAAAGACTTATCAAAAAAAATTGAGTGTGGAAAATAATTAGAAAGACTTCTTTTTCTCACACACAATGGGCCCCTTCAAAAATAGCCAATATGTGGAAGGATATGGATAAGATTTTAGGTTGAAATACAAACTATTTTGAATTCAAATCAAAACCAACCAATTCCTATCCTTAATGGATGATAAAAGAAGAGTTATCTTTTAATTTTCTCATACACAAACTGATTTTGTATGGTGAGAAAAGGCATGAGACATTTTAGATGGTGCAAGGGAGAGAGTCCTATTCTTTTGGGATTCTAAGTTTTAACCAATTGGATTTCTTTCAAACCCAATCTAATTAGACTCAAATAAAATATGATGAATCTAATCTAATTAGGCTCCTATAAATTTAATTAAATTTGATCAAATTAATAAATTAATTGAGCCATAGATCCAATCAAATCAAGATCATTTCTCTCTTACCAATTAGATCATCTCATAACCTAATCAGACCTGACCTGTTTGAATCCAATTCAATCAGATTTGATCCAAACTTTAATGCTCAATCAAATTAAGCTAATTAGTAATCTAATCACTAATTAATCTTCCATTAATGATAGAGTCCAAGTCTAGTGGGACTCTTCTCTAGACTCCCCATCCAGTGGGACTCTTCAGCAGAGTTTCCATCTAGTGAGACTCTTCACTAGAGTCTTCGTCTACTGGAACTCTTCAGATTAGTTATGTGATCGGAGAGAAACTTTTAATATGTGTGACCTGATAGGTTCGAACCTAAGCTGGTAGCACAAAAATTGATTACTATACCAATCGGAGTAACCATCTAGCAATGGTACCCGACGTCCGGATAGGCCGAATGTATGCAAAGCAACACTTAAGAACCTATTTGGATATAGTTACCATATAATTCATCCTTTTGACCCTTGATGCTAGGATGACTAAGAGTTTAAACTATCAACTCTTAACAATACATCCATTATGTATCTCAATCTGATAAATCCTGTGACTTCTTATAAAGATTGCCCTAGTCAAGGTCTTACTAAATTGAAACACAAAATATTCTCTCCAATCTCTTAGAGTGGTCAATTTCATCTTGACTCACGCATCGATTTCATAAGTACTTGATTGTGCCCAAAAATCTTTCGATTCTGAATTAGAAATTCAGATAGTCCGGTATCAAAGCACAATGAGTTGCTTACAAGTCATCGTGGTGATCTCAGATCGGAGGGATACTTATACCCATATCCCTTCGGAGTGACTCTTGACAGTAGAGTGCTTCAAAGTTTATCACGTTCAGTGAAATATACTCTTATATTTTATCTGCATGCCATACTAGCATCTTTATGCTCCTTGATTAAGAGGACAACCAACCTATATGACACACAACGACCTACACTTAATATATCTATCGTCCTAGTAATAGCATATCATTTGATCACGAACTCATTTAAAGATTAAATGATAAATCTTCTTTTATCGATTTAAAATAGTCCTACGGACTTTCATCATAATACAGAAGTTTGATATAGAAGATGTACAAGCTTATGATAAAAATTACTAAATAAATATTTTACTAATTAATTTATATATAATTATATCAAATAGTACAACCATCAACAGGCTGATGATTGACTTTAGGATATATTTTTCAACAATACGTGATTACCTCAAAAAAAATATCAAGATACGAAGAGTAGATTTCGCAGACAACGTGGCAGACCCACTGACAAAGCGATTGAGCCAGCCAAAAATGAAAATCCACCTTGAGAAGATGGGACTTAGATTAGTGGCCAATTGGCTTTAGTTCAAATGAGAGATTGTTAGATGTATATTCTAGAAGTCAATATGGCTGATATATTTTAATAAATCTTGGACATAATTTTATACTTAATATATTGATTTGATCAATAAAAGGATAAGTTTATTTTTCATTCAAATGTGATGTGTCCTTAAAACGTCCATGGAATTAACTTTTTAATACAGATTCTCAAGGTGTTGAGAATTAGAGATATATATTTAATTCTTAAATACTCCTGATCATACTATCATCATAAGAATGATGATTAATCTAGATAGATCGACACACAGACCGCTTCCTTCGGGGTAGATGAGTCTCTGATCTATAGTGTAGAGACACTAAGCAACGAGTGTGGATAGTTTTTAGAGAACAACTAGTACTAAGCGTATGACCATACAAGAGATCACTTGAATTTCTATTTGATAGTTAGTAATTATCTCGATACTGTAGTTGTGTGAATAATCCTTTGACTTGAGATGGTACGACTGCTCACAGTAAGACTGCTGGAGTTTAACTTGTTAGATGTGTGTCCTAGATGCCAGATCGACTGACACATTCCTGTACAGATCTAAGGACAAATTTATAATTTTGACTATAAATAAATAAAAGGGTTATTCTTCTATCACATTGTGTACATTGTGTCTGTGATACATCCTTTGAGTTAGTAGGAATGTAAATTCATATTTTCAAGAGTTAAAAATTTAAAGCATGAATTTACATAACTAACTCATAAACAGCTCCTGACCATAGGATCATCATGAGGATGGTGATCGATCTGGAAGGTTGGTGTACGATCGCTTTCTTAGGGTAGATGTATCTTGAGTCTATGGCGTAGAGACATCAGAGTGAGAGTACAAGTATTCGTTGAGAATGAGAGTACTGAGCGTGACCACATCGAGCAGTCATAAGGAAGTCTACCTTCTCGTCGATGACTAGCTCGATGCTGCAGTTGTGTGTCTAGTTCTTTGACCTGAGGTGCATCGACAGTTTACCTTGAGTGTTTACAGTTTGACTACACCATAACTCAATCTCCTAGCCATTTGAAACCCTGAGGTGTATGTTGGCTGTAGCATATTCATTGTAGGAACTAGGTCGCACCAAGATGGGATCTATCAACCTCGATAGATGAGAGGAGTATCCTATGATAATTAAAAGATCGAGTTCTTAAGCCCATGGCCATGGTAGAGTGAAATAATAGAAAAAAGTTTTCCATTAAGGTTTCACATCGAACTCGGATCGATCGATTAACTCATATGACTGATGTTGGGTTTGACGAGTTCACCTTAACCCTAATTCAGTCGGGACTCATGATAGAGGAACTCAATCACACTGGTAGTTGCACCGAGAGGTTCATCTTCAATTCTGATGGGTTGCCACCATATACTGCTAGGTGTCACTGATGGATTTTGGGAGCAATTAGAATGATATTGATGATCGATCATTCTAATTGTCTGAATCAGAAGAGCTCTGGTCCATCGAAAGGAGTTTCGATGATGTCGATGATGAGATCACGACATGTCTCATTACCATACAGAATTGAACCTAACTAGATCACACAAATAAGGGTTAGGATCTGAATGTCATCAATTGGGCTAACCCAATTGATTTGGATAAGATCTAATTAGGTTCAAGGAAATCATGCTAGCACACGATTGAGCCTAACTTTCTCCTCGTGTAATCTTTTGTCTCTACTGAGCCAAATATGATTTGACTCATCCAAAAAATCTTAGAAAGATTTTTCTCAATCTAAATGAAGCTTGTCCAGCTCAAAAAAAGCTTGTCTTAATTCATAAGATGAATTTAAGACAACACTTGCTAATTTTTAGCACCTGCCAATTTCATTTTAGGATATCTGTCAAAAGTTGACATATGGGTCTTAAATTGAAGAGGGCTCATTAGAAAATTTTTGTGGAGTGTCCATAAGCCAAGCCACATCAAATTGGGTGCTATAATCAGATTATGGTGTGAGCCCAATTGGATTAAAGTAGATGCCCCAAGTGGATAAGGATTGGAGAGTCTTGATCAATTTAAACTCTTGGGCACCACCTCTATTTGTGCTTATCCAATGTTGGTGCTATCTTTTAGAGATAAGGTGGGATTCTTATCTGATATGATCAGATGATATCACTCTACCAATCAAAATTTTTTCAAAATTTATTGGAATTTTTTGATTGGTTGAATGATGTGGCACTGCGCAGCATACAGGGTCTATATAAACCCTACTGCGCCTAGGGTTTCAAGGTAGAAGTTATTTTATACACAAAACTCAATAGCTGCCACCCCCTCTCTTCTTCTCTATATTCTCCCTACTCTCCTTCCTCCCCTCTTCACATCCAAAGAGTTGGACATCCATCTGGCAAAGATCCAAGGTGTGGTGACGCCTGGAACAGAAGGCTGCAGGACTTCTTCGACAGGCTGCTGCTCCAACTTCAGGAAGACTTTTGAAGATCTTTCTAATCAGATTTAGATCTGATTTTTGGAGAATAGATTTGTAAGGATAAGATGTTCTAGATCCTACCTGAGTGGATACTAATAGAAGCCAGGCACTTACGTGGCTACATCAGAACCTCGGGCTGTGCAGAGATCATCTACAGGGTAATCAGATTACCCTTGAGGTATTACTTATTTCTTCATCCTTTTTAGATTTATTTTAGACTTAATATTAGATATGAAGATTAGATCTAAAGACTTAGATCTAAAATATATGTAGGATAAATTTTTTAAAATTATTTCACCCCAGATTTGATGAAATCTGAAAGATCCTACGAGGAAAAACGGTTTTCCTCCTTCAACTGGTATCAGAGCCAGATTGTTGGCTCTATTTTAGATCTAATTTAGATCTGTCTTTTTATTTATTTATTTGATATTAAAATATTTTATATGTCACATCAGATATGATAGGATCTGAAATCAAAATATTTAAAATTAAATCTGAGAAGATCTAACATGCATGAGATGCATGATTAGACTAGGATTATTTGAATCCATGAATAGTCTTAAGTTTATGTTTTAATGTGATTAAAATATAAATTAGATCAAATTTATTCTCTATTTTTTTGATATTATAAATATTATAATTAGATCAAAAATAAAAAATAAAAATTTAATTATTTCATAAAATTGATCTGTTGCATGCCTAGACTAGTTATAGAATTATTCTAGTAACTTGTCTAGAATAATTTTTATTTTGAATAGTTCAATTTAAATTTTATTTTTTAGATATTACATATGATGTATCAGATCTGAAAGCATATTAATTAGATCAATTTTTGATACATGAGATGTATGCAAAGCATGTATTAGTTAGATCTTAAATTGTATATGAGATATGTAAATTTAGATCTAACTAGTTTTGTAGTTAAATTTATATTTTTAATTAAGGTGTTCTTCATGGCCGTTCGATCATAAGAATGAAGTAGAATTTTAAGATCCTCTCTTTTCATTCAATGGGATATTCATATGACATGTAGGGGTGCCACACGTTCATCCTTAATCAGAAATCAAAAACTTACTTTTCTGCAAAATCCTAGATCTTGAAATCCTAGGATTTATTTTACATGCTTTGTTTATAAACCCAAACTTAATTAATGAATTAAATTTATGAAATCAATTTGGTCTAAAATTGAGAATTTCAGATCTAAGATATTTTCATAAAATTGGGTTTGAGCTTGGGTAGCTCAATTAGGTCTAGCGGTTGATCAAACCGAATTAAGAGTTGGTTAGGTGACATCATGAAAGCTAATAATTGACCAGCCTAATAGGATTAAGTCTGGGTCAAGGTCAAATCATATTTAGATATGATTCGATCAAGTTAAGACCAAATTTGGCTCAGTGGTTAGAGCCTGGATTGTAGGCTAACCCAATTAGTTCTGGTTCGATAATTTGGTATCTAAGGTAAGTTGGGCAGCTGCGATCGACTAATTTTTAATTGGGAGCTACTCGACTCGAATGCATTCTTGTCGAGTTAATGGCATATCGCTCCCACCAGTCTCACTTACCTGGCCATATGTGTCGACTCAGTTTTGATTAGAGGTGGCTAACAATTCGAGCTAACTCATACCACTAGGTTAGTCATAATTGTTATGACTATGTCAAGTCAAGTTTAATGAGACCTAAATCAAATCTTTCTAAGAAAATATTAAGTCTAGATCTTCCACCATTGTGGATGTGTAGGCCCTTTCCGGGGTTGATTGTTCTCGGCTAGTTACAGTGGCTCAGTTGCACCGAGAAGATGCAACCATGTTCATTATGTTAGGAATAGTGTCCCAAAGCCAATCGTCAACCTGTTGATGGTTATGCTCTTTGTTATATTAGTACATGAATTATAAATTAATAAAAGTTATTTTGATATTTTTCATCATAAATTATTTCATCTTCTAATGAACTCCTGTGTTGTGGTGAAGTCCTTAGGACTATTTAAACTCGACAAAGGAGGATTTATCGTTTAGTCCTTAAACCAGTTCGCGATCAAATGATACATTGTTACCAAGGACAACAACGTTTGTCAAGCATAGGTCATTGTATGCCATATAGGTTGGTTGTCCTCTTAACCAAGGAGTGTGGAGACACTGGTATGGCATGCAGGTGAGATGTAAGGGTATATCTGCACTGAACGTGACCAACTCCGGAGCTATTTCTACTGTCAAGATTTGCTCTGATGGGATATGAGTATAACTGTCCCTCCGACCTGAGACCACCACAGTGACTTGCAAGCAACTCACTGCACTTAGGCACTGGACTATTTGAATTTCTAATTCAGTGACGGAAGGCTGCTGGGTGTAGTCAAGTACTTGACTTGTCGGTGCATGTGTCAAGATGAGATTGACCACTCCAGTTCAGGAGCTATGTACAGTCATGTTTCAATTTAGCAAAATCTTGACCAAGATAGTCCTAGTGAGGAGTCACAGGACTATTTGAGTTGAACATGACTCAGATGATCTAATCAGGGTTGACAGTTTAACCCTGAGTCATCCTAAACACAGGGGTCAAAAGGGATGAATTATACAGTAACCATATTCACGTAGGTTCTAAGTGTTGTGATTGCGACTATTCGATCTATCTGGATGTCGGGTACCATTGCTAGATGGTCACTTCGATTAGTACAGGAATTGGTTCCGTGCTACCGGCTTAGGTTTGAACCTGTGGGGTCACACACATTAGAGATTTCTATCTGATCTGATGGCTGATGAAGAGTCCTAATATTCGTGGACTATGAGTCCTACATATCTAAAACTCTGTGATCGAGAATCAGGATTCTTTGATCATAAGTCCCACACATTTTGGGTACCGGGGTCAAGAGTCCCACTAATTTGGGACTCTTCGATCAAGGTTTCATATTGATGAACTTTGATACCCGATTGCCCATCGAATTTGGACTCAATATTTATGAGAGGTTTAATTAGTGATTTGATCACTAATTAACTCAATTTGATTGAGTAATTAATTTTGGATCAAGTCCAATTGAATTGGATTCAGTTGGGTTTGACCCGATTAGGTTAAGTGTTGACCTCATCGTCGAAGTGGTTTGGTCCCTGATTTGATCAGGGGTTGGGCTTAGTCAATTTCTGATTTGATTAATATTTTATTGAGCCTAATTAAGTCTAATTAAGTTTGGTTTAATTCAGTCTAATTGGGCCTAACTTATTTGGTTCAATTAGGTTGGTTTAAATAATGAAACCACCTTGACCCAAACTCCCTGTGCCATCTCATATCCACTGCGCCCATTTGAATTCATGAGAAGGAACTTCTTGTGAATTTTTTCTCACACAAAGCCCTCCCCATGCCCACATTTGTGCACCATATGGATGGATAAAGCTTATTAGTTAACCATTCAAATTCAAAGCATGTTTGAATTTGAATGGATAACTTATCTCTTATGCCTTCATGCTTATCCATCTTGTGCGCCACATAACATACACGAGAAAAGGTTTCTCGTGAAACCTTTCCATGCACAAAGAGTCCATGCCCTTCTCTTCTCACGCCATAAGTGGATAGGGATGAGTTGGTTTGCATTTGAATTCAAACTCAATTTGAATTCAAATGTGCAACCACTTATCTTTATCCTCTCACGCAGATAAGACCCGTTCGACGTTGTTTTAAAAAGGGGAGAAAGGTGGGGCGTGCGTAAAAAATTTTTAGGAGAGAAAGTTTGGGGTGTGAGGAATCTTTTTGCATGAGGTGAAGGTCCAAAACCTTCTGAGAGAAAAAGAAAGAAAAGAAAGAAAAAAGGGTGCAGAGTTTTTCTTAGTGTACCCTAGGATTTCAGCCTGGGGTTCGGGAAGTGAGAAGGTGAGCTACGAGTGTCGTGAGCCCACCAAATTTTAGGAAGATCTTCAACATCCTCTCAAGCACATCTACTGATGATCCAGAGCATCCAAAGAATCAGCAGACATTGATCGAAGGAGTTCTATCAGCATTAGCCGTCAAAAGGGCTCTACAACGAGCTAGCACTCGTGAGGAGCCGATCAGATCGGTAGCCTCATGTGGATGATCCACAGAGGCCAGACACCCTGTGTGGCTGTGTTGTGGCGATCAGAGCCTCCCGACGATGATCCGATTGCAGAGATTGACTACCCGCATAAAGGTATTGTGTTCTGAACACATTACAGTAAAGTGTTTACTGTTCAAATTTGAATTTCAAATTTAAATGTATGCATGCTATATATCATATTTAGATCCTAGTGTAGGGTAAACATATGTTAATTAATTAGATTAATTAATTATTTTCACTGTAAAATAGTGATTTTGAAAAAGTTTTAAAATTATCATTTTATCCCTGCAATGAATTTCGCTTCACATTAGGCATTGGATGCTACGAATTAGAGGATGGGTTGAGCTCAATATTTTGGATACGGTGAGGGACCCAATCAGAAATCTAGTTCGTGCAAATGGTGGGTCTGACTTAATTAAGGATTGGAGCAATATCTCGGGTATGGTGAGCTTCATGAATTAGAGACCAAGTTTTGGGTGCACCATGATTAGAGAATCATTGGATAAGAGTTGTTCACTCATCGGTTGACCCATCACCAATAACTGTTAGGTGAGGTGGTGAGCCAGTCGGTGAGACCGCACCACCCACTAAAGATCACTGATCACGGAGATTTTCACATCTCTACCAAGGGAGTGTAGGGATCTGAAAAAATAGTGGGAGCCTAATTTGTTTAAAAATGAAAACCCTAAATAAATTGGTTGAGTCTGATTATAAAATTTGATTAGAAACTTTTGACTCTTTACAGAAAATATGTCTGCCTTAAACCCCCTGACCAAAATTTTAGACACCCATAGACTGACTGGACCCAATTTCAAAGACTGGTTGAGGAACTACAAAATTATTCTGGGTTCTAAAAAATTGACTCATGTCTTGGACCAGGACCCACCTGCCATACCAGCACATCCGACTGCTAAACAGAGAGCATCTCTGGAAAAGTAGACGGATGATGATAACAAAGCAAGGTACTACATGTTGGGTGCAATGTCTGATGACTTGCAGTGCCAACATGAGAACATTTTGACTACTCACCAAATGTTGGCTCACCTGTAAGAGTTGTTTGGTGAACAGAATCACACGGCCAAGTATCAAGTCTGTCAAAGACTTTTTAAGGCCAAGATGCATGATGGGCAGTCAGTCCAAGATCATTGTTTGATAATAATCAAGGACCTTGAGGAGCTTGAGAAGCTTGATATCATCTTAGACAAGGATTTTCAGATTGATGTGATCCTTCAATCCTTGTCCGATGCATATGGTCAGCTTATCATGAACTTCCATATGCATAAATGCAGTGTACTTTGGCCGAATTAATGAACATGCTGGTTACGGCTGAGCTTTCTATGAAGGGTTCAAAAGGCTCAGTTCTTACTGTGGAGCGGACTTCTTCCAAGAGAAAGTCTTTTAGAAAAAAAAAAAAGTCTGTGAAGAAGCAGAAGGTGGATGGCAAGAAGAAAAAGACAGAACCGAAGAAGAAGGCTGCTGATAAGGGAAAATATTTCTACTACCAATCAGACAGCCATCGAAAGTGAAACTGTCCTTCATACCTGGCCATCCTGAAGAACAAGAAGGATGGTTTTTCTAGAGGTATGCTCATTTTAGAGTCTAATCTTACGATTTCTTCTGCATCCAGTTGGGTGCTTGACTTTGGTTCTAGTGCTTATTTGTGCACTTCTATTCAGGGTCTTGAAGAGAGCAGGAGACTGAGGGATGGGGAGATGATCCTACGCATCAAAAATGGAGCAAGAGTTGCTGCTGTGGCCGTGGGAACCTATCCTCTGTGATTACCGTTACGATTAGATTTATTTCTTAGAGATAGTTATTATGTGCCTGCAGCAAGCAGGAATTTGATTTCTGTTTCATGTTTAGCACAAGAAGACTATGTGATTAGCTTTCATAAGGACCATTGTAATATTTTTTATGAAAATAATAAAGTTGCAGATGATTTTCTTATTAACAGTCTCTATCAGCTACATATTGATGTATCTGTATTTAATATTGAGCAAAATATGAATGCCAAAGGAATTAAAAGGCCTAGAGATAGTCTAAATGATAAATATCTGTGGCACCTAAGGCTAGGTCATATAGCGGAAGACAGGGTTAACAAATTGGAGAAATCTGAGCTATTGAGTTCGTTGACTTTCGAGTCATATCCAGTTTGTGAATCATGCCTTCAAGGCAAAATGACCAAGCTTCCTTTTGTGGGACATGGGGAAAGGGCCACAGACCTACTTGCCCTAGTACATATGGATGTGTGCGGCCCATTTGATGTGCCGGCTAGAGACAACTACATCTACTTCATTATCTTTACCGATGATATGTCTAGGTATAGGTATGTGTTTCTAATGAAACACAAGTTTGAAGCTTTTGAAAGGTTCAAAGAATTCAGACATGAGGTAGAAAAATAAACAGGAAAGCCCATTAAGGTTCTTCAATCAGATCGAAGAGGTGAATACCTTAGTCGGGAGTTCCTAGACTATCTTAAGGATAATGGTATAGTCTCTCAATAGACTCCACCTGGAACATCTCAACTCAACGAGGTTTCAGAATGGAGAAATCAGACTTTATTAGATATGGTCCGTTCCATGATGAGCTTCACAGACCTCTCCGAATTTTTTTGGGGACATTGTCTCATGACAGCAATTTATGTATTGAATAGGATTCTCTCTAAAACTGTTCCTACCACACCATATAAGATATGGCATGGTAAGAAGCCAAGTCTGAATCATCTCAGAAGTTGGGGTTGTCCGGCTCATATCAAGAGACAACAGGCAGACAAGTTAGAGTTTAGATCTTTTAGAGCTCGGTTCATAGGATATCCTAAAGAGTCATTAGAATACTATTTTTATATTTCGAAAGATCACAATGTGATTGTGAGTCAAAATGCTATTTTTCTTGAAAAATAGTTTATTCAAGATGGTGGCATCAGAAGAATAATTAAGCTCAAGGAGAATGTCTCCCAAGAGCAACGAGCTAAAGAACCTGAGGAACCTAATCAATCAGAACCAGTCTTAACACAACCTCTTCCACCTCATAGATCGACTAGGGTTTCCCATCCTCCTGAAAGGTACTTAGGTACTATACAAGAGGATGTAGAGAAAATATTCCTCATGGGAAATGGGGTTCATGGTGATGATCCTAAGACCTATGATGGGGCGATATCAGATATTGACTTTGAGAAATGGTTAGAGGCAATAAGATCAGAAATTGACTCAATGCACTCAAACCAAGTTTGGACCTTGGTAGATCCATCTGAAGGTATTGTACCTATTGGGTGTAAATGGATCTTCAAGAGAAAGTAGGTGCAGATGGGAATGTGGAGATATTCAAGGCTAGGCTCGTAGCAAAAGGTTATAGTCAGCGCGAAGGCATTGACTATCAGGATATCTTCTCGCCCGTAGCCATGCTAAAACCATCCGCACATTGCTTGCTATTGCAGCCTATTTCGATTATGAAATATGACAGATGGACGTGAAAATGGAATTCTTAAATGGATATCTTGAGAAAGATATCTATATGGAACAGCCGCTTGGTTTCACATCCAGTGATGATGATCACAGGATCTGCAAGCTACAAAGGTCCATTTATGGACTTAAGTAAGCATCTCAGAGTTGGAATACTCATTTCAATGATATCATCAAAATGATTGGTTTCATCAAGAACGAGGAGGAACCATGTGTGTTCAAAAAAGTCAGTGGGAGCATAGTTGTCATCCTCGTATTGCACGTAGATGACATCCTCCTAATTGGGAATGACATTCCCATGTTGACCTCAGTCAAAGTATGGTTGTCTAAGGAGTTCTCTATGAAAGATTTAGGAGAGGTATCCTTTATACTGGGTATTAAGGTCTATAGAGATAGACCAAATAGGATGCTGGGACTTTCACAGAAGATGTACATAGAGGAGGTGCTAAAAAGGTTTAGCATGGAAAACTCCAAAAGAGGTTTATTACCTTTTAGACACGGCATTCATCTCTCCAAGAAGATGTGCCCTAGCACACCTAAGGAGATTGAACGCATGAGCAAGATCCCTTATGCTTCGGCAATAGGGAGCCTCATGTATGCCATGCTATGTACACGACCTGATATAGCCCATGCTGTGAGTGTCACAAGCAGATATCAATCGAATCCAGGCAAAGAGCACTGGACTTCTGTGAAATGTACCCTTAAGTACTTGAGAAGCACTAAGGATATGTTTCTAGTCTTTGGAAATGGAGAACTCCAGATTCAGGAATATACAGACTCAGACTTTATGTCTGATATAGATGATCGAAAGTTGACATCTGGAAGTTTGTTCATTTGCAATAGTGGTGCAGTCAGCTGGAGGAGTTTCAAGCAGATGGTGATTGCTGATTCCACCATGGAGGCAGAGTATATTGCTGCATCGAAAGCTGCGAAGGAGGTATTCTGGTACAAAAAGTTTGCCGCAGAGCTTGGAGTGATGTCATCGGATGCCATACCTCTTTACTGTGACAATAATGGCACCATAGCCCTAGCTAAAGAGCCAAGGTCTCACCAGAAGTCCAAGCATATCGAGCGGCGATTCCATCTGATCCATGATTATCTCGAAAAAGGTTATGTCGAGGTCAAGAGAGTCGACTCCACAGATAACGTGGCAGATCCACTAACAAAGCTATTAGGCTAGCAGAAGATCGAAGCCCACCTTGAGAAGATGGGACTTAAATATGTAGCCAATTGGTATTAGGTCAAGTAGGAGTTTGTTAGATGTGTGCCCTAGATGCCAAATCGGCTGACACATTCCTGTACAGATCTAAGGGCAAATATATAATTTTGACTATAAATGAATAAAAGGGTTATTCTTCTATCACATTGTGTACATTGTGTCTGTGATACATCCTTTGAGTTAGTAGAAATGTAAATTCATATTTTCAAGAGTTGAAAATTTAAGGCATGAATTTACATAACTAACTCATAAACAGCTCCTGACCATAGGATCATCACAAGAATGATGATCGATCCAGAAGGTTGGTGTACGATCGCTTCCTTAGGATAGATGTATCTTGAGTCTATGGTGTGGAGACACCGAAGCGAGAGTATAGGTATTCGTTGAGAACGAGAGTACTGAGTGTGACCATATCGAGCAGTCATAAGGAAGTCTATCTTCTCGTCGATGACTAGCTCAATGCTGCAGTTGTGTGTCTAGTTCTATGACCTGAGGTGCATCGACAGTTCACCTTGAGTGTGTTATAGTTTGACTACACCATAACTCGATCTCCTAGCCATTCAGAACCCTGAGGTGTATGTTGGCTATAGCATATTCATTGTAGGAACTAGGTCGCACCAAGATGGGATCTATCAATCTCGATAGATGAGAGGAGTAGTCCTATGATAATTGAAAGATTGAGTTCTTAAGCCCATGACTATGGCAGAGTGAAATAATGAAAAAGAGTTTTCTATTAAGGTTTCACATCAGACTCGAATTGATCGATTAACTCATATGACTGATGTTGGGTTTGACGAGTTCACCTTAACCCTATTCAGTCGGGACTCATGATAGAGGAACTCAATCACACAGGTAGCTGCACCGAGAGGTTCATCTTTAGTTCTGATAGGTTGCCACCACATACTACTAGGTGTCACTGATGGATTTTGAGAGCAATTAGAATGATATTGATGATCGATCATTCTAATTGTTTGAATCAGAAGAGTTCTAGTCCATCGAAAGGAGTTTCGATGATGTCAATGATGAGATCATGACATATCTCATTATCATACAGAATTGAACCTAACTAGGTCATACAAATAAGGGTTAGGATCTGGATGTCATCAATTGGGCTAACCCAATTGATTTGGATAAGATCCAATTAGGTTCAAGGAAAATATGGTAGCACACGATTGAGCCTAACTTTCTCCTCGTGTAATCTTTTCTGTCTCTATTGAGCCAAATATGATTTGACTCATCCAGAGAACCTTAGAAAAGTTTCTCTCAGTCTAAATAAAGCTTGTCCAGCTCAGAAAAGGTTTGTCTTAATTCATAAGATGAATTTAAGACAACACCTGCTAATTCCTAGCACCTGCCAATTTTATTTTAGGACATCTGTCAAAAGTTGACATGTGGGTCTTAAACTGAAGAGGGCTCATTGGAGGATTTTTGTGGAGTATCCACAAGCCAAGCCATATCAAATTGGGTGCCATAATTAGATTATGGTGTGAGCCCAATTGGATTAAAGTGGGCGCCCCAGGTGCATAAGGATTGGAGAGTCTTGATCAATTTAAACTCTTGGGTGCCACCTCTATTTGTGCTTATCCAATGTTGGTGCCATCTTTTGGAGATAAGGTGGGGTTCTTATTTGATATGATCAGATGATATCACTCTCCCAATCAATTTTTTTTCAAAATTTATTGGAATTTTTTGATTGGCTGAATGATGTGGCACTGCGCAGCATACAGGGTCTATATAAACCCTGCTGCGCCTAGGGTTTTGAGGTAGAATTTGTTTTATGTACAAAATCCAATAGCTGTCACCCCCTCTCCTCATCTCTACATCCTCCCTGCTCTCCTTCCTCCCCTCTTCACATCCAAAGAGTTGGACTTTCATCTGGCAAAGATCCAAGGCATGGTGATGCCTGGAACAGAAGGCTGCAGGACTTCATCGACAGACTGCTGCTCTAACTTCAAGAAGACTTTTGAAGATCTTTCTAATCAAATTTAGATCTAATTTTTGGAGCATATATTCATGAAAAGAAGATGTTCCATATCTTGCTCGAGTGGATATCGGTAGAGGCCAAGCACTTGCATGGCTACATCAGAACCTCAGACTATGAAGAGATCATCTACAGGGTAATCAGATTATCCTTGAGGTATTACTTATTTTCTCATCCCTTTTAGATTTATTTTAGACTTAATATCAGATATGAAGATTAGATGTAGAGACTTAGATCTGAAATATATGTAGGATAATTTTTTTTAAATTATTCTACCTCAGATTTGATGAAATCTGGAAGATCCTACCAGGAAAAGCGATTTTCCTCCTTTATAACTGACACATAATCATGGGTCTCAATAAGCTTTTGTAGTAGATGTTGGTGATAGTTGGTCCACTATAGGAGTAGGATACACATCAAGATGGGATCTATCGACCTTGATAGAAGGAGTAGTCCTATGAAATTTGAGAGGCTAAGTCTGAAAGCCTGTAGCTACAGCAGTGTGATTGTTGAAAAAGTATTTTCATGAGGATCACAATTGGATTTGAGCTGATCGAATTTATCATATAACTGATGATGAGGTTTGACGATTTATCCATGACTTACCATCTAGTCAAGACTCACGATAGAAGGATTGAATCACACGTTAACTATACCTTAAGGTTCTTTTCGGTTCTATTGGATTGTCACTACATACTGCTAGGTATCACTGATAGATTATGAGAGCTCACTAGGATTATTCTGGATCAACAATCCTTAATGAGTTAGAGTGAAATTGTTGCGACCCATTGAAAAGAGTTTCAATGATACTTTGATAGAGATTATTGTTGTTGGAAAATATGTCCCAAAAAGCCAATCGTCAAGCTGTTGACGGTTGAGCAACCAAGTATTGTAATTGATTTGTTAATAAATAAAATATATTTGCCATCTTCATCAAAAGCTTTCATCTTCTAATGAACTCCGTTGTTATGATGAAGTCCTTAGGACTATTTAACTTCGATAAAGAGAGGATTTATCGATTAGTCCTTAAAACTGTTCACGACCAAATGATAAGCTGTTAATAAGGACGACAGCTTCTATCGAGCATAGGTCACTGTAGGCCATATGGATTGGTTGTCTTCTTAACCAAGGAGTGTGGAGACACTGGTATGGCATACAGGTGAGATGTAAGGGTACATCGTCATTGAACGTGACCAACTCCAGAGTATTCTACTGTCGAGAATGTCTCTGATGGGATATAGGTATAAGTGTCCCTTAGACTTGAGATCGCCTCAGTGACTTGCAAGCAACTCACTGTGCTTTGGTACTGGACTAACTGAATTTCTAATTCAGAGACGGAAGGCTTCTGGGCACAGTCAAGTACTTGCGAAGTCAGAGTGTGATCGAGATGGGATTGACCACTCCAAGAGTTGGAGAAGAATGAGTCACTGTATTTCAATTTAGCAAAACCTTGGCCAGGGTAATTGTGATAGCCCAAAACCTAGCCCAAGCCCAAGCCCAATCTCAGCCCACCAAAATGAAAAAAAAAAAGAAAAAAAAATAGAGGAAATCGGGAGTCTTCTTCTCCGACGAAATTCGGGCGAGACCGGGAATCCTAGGACCCCTCGGAGTCCTAGGGTCCCCTATAAGAAGACCCCCTCTCCCTTGAGACCGAACATCGGCCTCTTCTTTCTCTCCTTCCCTCCGATTTTCCCGAAGTAAAGCCGCGGTCACCGTTTTGATTTCTCGCCGTTACTGCCACCGACGAGGTCACCGGAGGTCAAGGTAAGCTTCCCTCCTTTTCCTCTCTTCCTTCCCCTTCTTTCCGTGCTCTTGTGTGCAGCTGCCGGCGATGAGAGTCGCCGATTTTCGGTCAGGAAAGAGACTCTATTTTGGGCCTCTTTTTCCTTGAATTTTCCAACGTCGGGGATCGAAATTGACCGCCGACAATGCTCCTCTACGACCGGGGGAATGGCCCCCCCTCTGCCGCTGGCCTCCGCCACGACGGTCGTGGCCCGAACGGCCGGTCAAGGCCGGAGGACGCCGGTCCCCTGTTCCGGCACGGGAAGAGCCGAGAAGAAGAAGAAGAAGAAAAAAAAAGAAAAGAAAAGAAAAAGAAAAGAAAAAGAAGAAAAGAAAAGAAAAGAAAAAGAAGAAAAAGAAGAAAAGAAAAGAAAAGAAAAAGAAGAAAAAAAATAAAAAAAAGAGAAAAAGAAAAGAAAAGAAAAGAAAAGAAAAAAAAATAATAATAATAATAATAATAACAATATATATATACTTATATATATATAAATAAATAAATAAATAAATAAATAAATAAAAAATGATGAGAGAGAGAGTTTCTCTCTCTTCTTTCAGTCTGAACCCTGACTTTCTCTCTCTAGAATTGGACTTTCTCTCTACTTTCTCTCTCTAAAATTTTTTTCTCTAGCTTGTTTCTCTCTCTCTTGATGGATTTCTCTCTCTAAAGTTATCCTTCTAGGACTAGCATAGGGGAAGGCTTCATCTGACGATTCTGATCGAGTTTAGAGACGAGTCTGATTTTAAGCGAGATTTTAATTTTGAGATTTGTTAGATTTAATTTTGAATTAAATTAATGTAAAAATATAATTTTGGATAATAGGCGTGGAAGAATTTACTAGAAGTTAGTCAATCTATTCGTTCAGTGCTCCGTGAAAGGTAAGTAATGAATCATCTTCTCGAGATATTCCATCTTTATTCTGAAAATAAATAATTATTCTCTGAAATTATGCATGATTTATGAAATTATATTTTTAAAGAAAAGTGCTTTAGAAATGTTATGGTATATCGATTTATGCACATGTTTAGTGAAAGATTATGATATATATTATGGTACAAAGTGTTTTGATATAGATCAGATTTATGCTCTCAGCCTAACTATGTTTCAGTGGGCCCCGTCAATGGGGATTATATGTTGGTATTTGTGGATCCTACCAGTGGAGGTTGTGCGCTGGTGTTTGTGGATCCTGCCAGTGGGGGTTGTGCGCTGGTATTTGTGGACCCTACCAGTGGGGGTTGTGCACTGGTATTCTGTGGACCCCGTCAATGGGGGTTAAACGTTGGTCATAGTTAAGGCTGTTGAGTTACGAGTGTTTTTGAATCGAATCGGATTTATGATTATATTATATGTAAATATTTGAAAGTATTTGATTTGTATTAAATCAGCATGAAATATACTCTTATGTTTATTGCAGTATTATTCTTAAAAATTATATAATATCTGAAATATCTGGTAGAGATACTTGTTACTTACTGGGCTGTCTAGCTCATTACCTTTCTTTCTATTTTTCAGATTCAGATAATTAATTTCAAGCGTGGGAAGAAATATTGGGACAGAGCTTTTAGAAATGAGATTAGCATTGTCAACTTCATTGAATTTAGATCTATTGTTTATTGTTAGCAAAGAAAAATTTTATTGGATGTAAGACATTTGATTTAATTACTTGAATTACAGTTGAATAATAATTATTTGAATTTATTCTGCTGTGATGCATTGATATCGTGATGAGATGCCTTGCATGCTTATGGAGAGAGTTCTTCATGAGTATGCGGCGGTTGCCGCGACCCTCGATTCAATAATCTCGGGTCGGGGGCGTGACAGTAATCCATCAGATGGATTTGATATTTTGAAATACAATGTTGACAACCTGATCAGAGTTGACAGTTGAACTCTGGGGTGTCCTATGATCATTTTGGTCAAGGGGATGAATTATATGAAAACTATATCCGCATGGGTTCTAAGGATGTTGTTCTACACATTCGACCTCTCCGATCGTCAGGTACCATTGCTAGATGGTCACTTCGATTGGTATAAAAATTTATTTCTGTGCTACCGGCTTAGGTTCGGATCTATGAGATCACACATATTAGAGTTCATGATCCGATCGGATGGTTGATCAACGATTAAGAAACGTTCTAGGGTTAAATGATCAATACGATTGACATTTAACCCAGTGCAAGTATTGCAGGAGGATCGATTAGCAATTCGATTGCTAATTGGCTTAATTTGATTAAACCAATGGGCTGAGATTAAGTCTAATTAAATATGATTTAATTAGATTTATTTTGGCCTTGATTGGATCAAGTCCAATTGATTTATTGGATAAGCCAAGTGCAAGAAAAAACTAGTCCTAGTTCAACTAGGACTTGGATCAATCTAATTTCTTATTTGATTAGAAAATTAAATAAGATTTAAATCTAATTTAATCTGATTAAATTAGGTTCTTAATTGGGTTAAGACCTATTTTAATTAGGTCGATCTAATTTTGGTTTGATTTGATTTGGGAAACCAAATTAAAACAAGTCATAAGATAGAATCCTAGTAAGACTAGGATTCCACCTTGCGCCACATAAGCCTTCCCCACACCCTCTCTCTTATTCAATGCCAATCTCCACTTATTTTGTGTGACAAAAGCCCTCTCCCAGGTCTCTCCCACGTTCACAAAAGGTTTCCTCTCTTCTTTCTTACATGGAAGGTGGTTTGGATCAAATAAAAAAGGAATAAGTTTGGATTTCGAATTCTATGAGATAGAGTTTTAGAAATCCAAAACTCTTTCAATTTTGCACCGAATTTATTCAAATTTTTTTTGAAATTTTTATGGCTTTTAGGGTATATATTATACACCCTTTTCTAGTGATCCATGCACAAAAATATGGAGGAGGTGCTCAAGAGTTGGGCGCCCCTTAACTTGCCATGTTTGGATAAGCCTTGACTAGGTATTTGACCTAGACAAGGACTCTATCATATCTCTCTGTATAAAATGAGTTTCTTTATGAAATTTTAGCAAAATATAGATATTTGAGAGATCTTTGTGCCATCCAAAAATCAGAGAGAAATACCTTTAGGTCGTAGAGATATATAAGATGCAAGTTAGGGTGTCTAGAGAGAAAAACGTGAAGAAGAAGAGGGTCTTCTTCTAGGGTTTTTTGTTTTCATATCTTTCCTCCCTCCATCTTGAGTTTTCTGAGAGTGTCTCAGATCTGAAACTCCTCCTTTTACTTTCCATCTTTGGAAGAGTCCAAATCAAGAAGAAGGAGGCACCTGATCAACCATCAAAGAAGGATCAGCGCAGTACTAGCATACTGTGCTGATTTTCTGAAGCAGGACTTCTGATCGAGATTCGTGGGCTCATGTGGATGACTCCTAGAGGTCGGATGCATGTGCGGCTTGCAACATCATCCTTAAATCCGGATCAGCGAGGTTAGAGCATCTAACTTGCAAGGTAATAGATCTGATCTATTGTTTAATACATACATTAGATGTGGTATAGAAACATGTTGATATGATCAACATATAGTTCATGCTATATTTATATATTTTAATTTCTGATTTAATGCTATGTAATAATCATATAATAAGATCTTAGTTCTAAGAATTCTCTGATTTTAGAAAATAAATTTTGATTTATTTTAGTCTTCCGCTGTATGATCTTGAAAAAGTTTCAAGATCTAACTCTGAAACTCTAGATCTGGTTCCTATAATTGGTATCAGAGCCCAGGTTCTTTATTACATGATTATTTATACATTCTTAGATTATTTTTTAGATTAGATCTAATTTATAATCTAATTATTAAATCTGAAATTAAAATTTTAGATCAATCACAAACTGCAAGGTTGTCCTGCTGTAAGGTTTACCCCTTACAGTGCAAAGGTTGTCCTAGTTTGTGTAGATCTATCTTTAATCATAAATTTGTTAGATATGATCTAGATTAAATTTATAATTTATTAGATTTAAAAGATGTTTAAATCTGAAATAAAATCTCTTTGTTAATAATTTTTGTGCAAAAAAATTATTTAAAGTTGAAATTGTTTCAATTACATGAACCTGTTTAGATTAGATCTAAAGTAGTTTCATGTTTATTTCCCTTGTATCTTGATTATGAATCAAACATGCAATATGATTGGTAGAATCATATTGTAAAATTATTTTACAAATATGAAAATTATTTTTTGAAAAGCCGAACCCAACCCTCAGCCCAAAACTTAATTAAGAATTAAGAAGTTGTCTGATTAGGTTCTAAGATTGTGAATTGAAGAACCTAATACACAAATCATAACATATTGGGTTAATGGGTTAGTGGGAATTAGGTCCATTAATTGGGTTAGACCTATGGTTAGATTAAAGATAGACTTAATTAGAGAATTGACTAAATCTAATCATGTGTTGTCTTAGATTAGGTCAAGGATTCTCTAGATCAATTACAATAGTTGTAGTTGGTCAAGTCCATGTCTTTAACGAGAACCAAATGGACTTGATTCTTGACTAAGCGGTCTAGCACGAACTGTTAGGTTGATCTAATCGAAACTAATTAAACCAGTTGGTGTCTAAGGTAAACCAGACCGGTGGTTTTTAATTGGGAGCCCGCTTACCTGGCCATTTCTGATGGTGTCTAAGGCAAGCTTTGGCAGACCCTCCCACTGATCGAACTTACCTGGCCTCTTGGTGAAATTATGTTTTGATCGGATCACTTGACTATTCGAGCTGACCCATGTCAGCTAGGTAAATCAATGTGACTGATTTAGGTGCTCCTAGACCAGCCCTTTTAATGGTCTCCCTTAAGCTGACTTGGTGAAGCCAGTGGGAGGATCATGATAAGCTGGTTCATCTGACCTCATCCTCTAAATTATTTAAATCCTCTAAAATTATTAGATCCTTAAAATGACAAAGTTATGGAGATAACTGAGTCATAGCCTCCCATTAAGGTGTTTGATAATGAGTCCATTAACTCAATAATCATTGCAGACCTAAAGGCCTGGTGCTTGTTGACTAATGAAATTATCACTCATCATATGATGACTTGGAAGTGTCTCTCTAATGGTGGTTAGGTGAGCCAACCAAAGTTGGGCTTAATCATTCATTGGTTAGATACACCAAGTATGATCATGTTAATGGTTGGACCTAACTGGATCCTTACAGTGGAGGCCAAAGCCTACTGATTAGGTTTCTGGGGCAAAATTAAAATTACTAAAAATTATTTAGAGAAACAATTGGTTATGAACCTACCCTTAGATGTACATGGGTTGACCAACCAAAGTTGGGCTTGTGTGCAGTCTAAGTGGATTCTAGTACCCGCTAAGGAATAAGGGTAATTCCTCAAGTTGGAGGTAGAGGCTACTAATTCGAATAAAATAGTGGGAGAAACTTTTTGATTAAACTCCAAATCTTTAGGTTTAATGAATCAATTACTAATTAGGTTATGGTTCTCCTTTGTGTAAATATGGCCACTTCCCTATCGCTCCGATCATTGTTGGACAATGATAAGTTGGTGGGACCCAACTTCGATAGCTGGTATCGAAAGTTAAAGATAATCTTGGAGCATGAACGGATCCTATATGTGATAATGGATCCTGCACCTGAGGAGTCAGCTGTCAATGCACATGGAACAGTCAGAGACACTTACCAGAAGTGGCTCAGTGATTGGACCATGGTGCGCTGTATCATGCTGGCTACCATGAGCGATGAGTTCAGTCGCAGATTCGAGATGGCTCAGCCAAAGGTCATGCTTCAAGTGTTGGAGGATGCCTTTGGCACACCCGATGACGTGGAGAGGTACAAGACTAGTTGTGCCATCTTCAACGCCAATATGTGGGATGGTGCCTCTATCACTGATCATGTATTGTACATGATCGAGCTGATGGAATGATTGAGCAAGCTCGGTTTTCCCTTGCATGAGCAGCTTGGGAAAGATGCAATACTGAACTCGCTGCCCAAGTCTTATCTTCCATTCCTCACTCATTATAGAATGACAAAGCCTGAAGAGAACTACCACGGGTTACTGGGGTTGCTTCAGAACTTTGAGAAGGATCACCAACTTCACAAGGAGTCAGTGAACTTAGTGGGAGGTTCGTCTTCTGGTTCTTGACCTTTTGAGTAAGGGAAGAAGAACAAGAAGAAGAAAGTGAAGAAGGTGCAAGTTCAGGCTGGGACATCAGTGCAGAGCCAGACCAAAAAGATCAAGCCTGATAAGAGTCTATTCTACTGGCAAACATCCTAGATTAGATAGTGTGTCAGATATCTACTTATGGCACTATAGGCTAGGTCACATAAATAAGAACAGAATAAACAGGTTGGCTCAAGAGGGAATCCTCGAAGTCAGTGGTTGTGAATCACTTCCAACCTGTGAGTCCTGTCTTCTTGGTAAAATGACCAAGTCACCTTTTACTGGAAAAGGTGAGAGAGCTACTGAGCTCTTGGGCCTAGTACATACTGATGTATGTGGGCCCATGAGCACCAGTGCTAGAGTGAATATTTCTACTTCATAACTTTCACGGATGACCTATCCCGATATGGATATGTCTATCTGATGAAACATAAGTCAGATTCATTTGAAATGTTCAAACGATTCCGAAGTGAAGTAGAAAAATAAACTGGGAAGAGTATTAAAACTCTTTGATCTGATCGAGGAGGAGAATACCTTTCTAGTGAATTTCTCACATATCTAGGAGAGAATGGGATTCTCTCCCAATGGACTCCTCCAGGAACACCATAGCATAATGGTGTGTCTGAAAGGAGGAATCGGACTCTGTTAGACATGGTCTGATCCATGATAGATTTTGCTGGCTTGCCGATATCCTTCTAGGGATATGCACTCGAATCGGCCTGTTATCTGTTAAATAGGGTTCCAAGTAAGTCTGTAATTAAGACTCCATATGAGATATGGACAGGGCGTAAGCCAGTACTTTCACATCTTAAGGTCTGGGGGTGCCCGGCTATGTCAAACGATTAGTCACAGACAAACTTGGACCTAGGTCTGACAAATGCTCATTCATAGGGTACCCCAAAGAGACAAAAAGATATTTTTTCTACCATGCTGATGAACAAAAGGTGTTCGTCAGCCTTAAGGCAATCTTTTTAGAAAAGGAGTTCCTTGGTGAAGGAACCGTTGCCTCTAAGGTTGAACTTGATGAAGTTCAACAGGTAGAAGGACCGACACCAATAGCTGAACTTGAGTCGGATATGATTAGATCAGATTTGGAGCCCAATGTACCTGCACCATTAAGGCGATCCGGTAGAGTACCGCGTCAGCCGGACAGATACTACAGTTTCTTGGTCCGGGACGGTGATCCCATCGAACTTGATGAGAATAATGAGGATCCGATCACCTATATGGATGCAATGCAGAGACCTGATTTTGAGAAATGGCTTGAAGCCATGAAATCCGAAATGGAGTCCATGAAGGTCAACAATGTATGGACATTGGTTGACCCACCTGAAGGGGTTAAACCCATTGGGTGTAAATTAGTCTTCAAAAGGAAGAGGGGCGCAGACGGAAAGGTGGAGACCTATAAAGTCCGTCTGGTTGCCAAGGGGTATCGTCAACGTTATGGTATTGACTATGACGAGACATTTTCTCCTATGGCAATGCTCAAATCTATTCGGATAATGCTTGCAATAGCTGTCCATCTGGATTATGAGATCTGACAGATGGATGTAAAGACAGCTTTCCTGAATGGAGAGCTGACCAAAGAGGTGTATATGATACAACCTGAGGGATTTACATCCACAGATGAGTCCTAGGTGTGCAAGCTTCAGAGATCCATTTATGGATTGAAGCAAGCTTCTCGGAGTTGGAACATGCATTTTGATAAGATGATCAAAACGTATGGCTTCATTAAGAATGGAGAAGAGCCCTGCATCTATAAATGGACAAATAGTCCAGTTGTGGTATTCCTTATCTTGTACGTGGATGACATTCTCTTAATCGAGAATGACATCCCTGTACTACAGAGAATAAAAGTTTGGTTGTCATCACAGTTCTCCATGAAGGACTTGGGTGAAGCATCCTACATCTTAGGGATGAAGATCTATAGGGATAGATCTAAAAAGATGCTTGGGTTATCCCAGTCCATGTACATAGATACTGTGCTGAAGAGGTTCAGCATGAAGAATTCCAAGAAGGGCTATCTACCGATAGGCCATGGAATTTCTCTCTCTAAGAAGGATTGTCCGACAACTCCTGAAGAGAGAGAGCGTATGAGTAGAGTCCCATATGCTTCAGCCGTGGGATCTATCATGTACGCCATGACATGTACAAGACCAGATGTGGCATACTCACTAGGAGTAGTGAGTAGGTACCAATCTGATCTTAGAGAAAATCACTGGAAAGTGGTTAAAGCCATCCTTAAGTATTTGAGAAATACTAAGGACCAATGGTTGGTTTATGGCGAGTCAGATCTGAAACTTGTGGGGTTCACAGACTCCAGCTTCCAATCTGACCATGATGACAGCAAGAGCGTGTCGGGTTATATCTTTACTCTGAATGGTGGAGCCATCTGCTGGAAGAGTTTCAAGCAGCATACTGTGGCAGACTCTGTTTGTGAAGTGGAGTACATCGCAGCATCGGATGCCGCGAAGGAAGCTGTGTGGCTGAGGAAATCCATCACTGAGCTCGAAGTAGCACCCTCCCTCAATGGTCCAGTCCTGCTCTACTGCAACAGTATTGGTGCCATAGCTCAGGCGAAGGAACCCAAAGCACATCAACGGATGAAGCACATCTTACGCCGCTTCCACCTGGTCCAAAAGATCGTGGATCGAGATGACGTCGACCTTCAGAAGATCGACAGAAAGGAGAACCTAGCCGACCCCTTCACTAAAGTCCTGGCGATAAAGGAGTTTGACAACCACAAGTCAAAGATGGGTATTAGATACTGTGCCGAGTGGCTTTAGGACAAGTGAGAGTTGTTGGAAAATGTGTCCCAAAAAGTCAATCGTCAAGCTGTTGACGGTTGAGCAACCAAGTATTGTAATTGATTTGTTAATAAATAAAATATATTTGGCATCTTCATCATAAGCTTTCATCTTCTAATGAACTCCGTTGTTATGATGAAGTCCTTAGGACTATTTAAGTTCGATAAAGAGAGGATTTATCGATTAGTCCTTAAAACTGTTCACGACCAAATGATAAGCTGTTAATAAGGACGACAGCTTCTATCGAGCATAGGTCGCTGTAGGCCATATGGGTTGGTTGTCTTCTTAACCAAGGAGTGTGGAGACACTGGTATGATATACAGGTGAGATGTAAGGGTACATTATCATTGAATGTGACCAACTCCAGAGTATTCTGCTGTCGAGAATGTCTCTGATGGGATATAGGTATAAGTGTCCCTTAGACTTGAGATTGCCTCAGTGACTTGCAAGCAACTCACTGTGCTTTGGTACTGGACTAACTGAATTTCTAATTCAGGGATGGAAGGCTTCTGGGCACAGTCAAGTACTTACGAAGTCAGAGTGTGATCGAGATGGGATTGACCACTCCAAGAGTTGGAGAAGAATGAGTCGCTGTATTTCAATTTAACAAAATCTTGGCCAGGGTAATCCATCAGATGGATTTGATATTTTGAAATACAATGTGGACAACCTGATCAGAGTTGACAGTTGAACTCTGGGGTATCCTATGATCATTTTGGTCAAGGGGATGAATTATATGAAAACTATATCCGCATGGGTTCAAAGGATATTGTTCTACACATACGACCTATCCGGTCGTCGGGTACCATTGCTAGATGGTCACTTCGATTGGTACAAAAATTTATTTCTATGCTATCGGCTTAGGTTCGGACCTATGAGGTCACACACATTAGAGTTCATGATCCGATCGGATGGTTGATCAATGATTAAGAATCATTCTAGGGTTAAATGATCAATACGATTGATATTTAACCCAGTGCAAGTATTGCAGGAGGATCGATTAGCAATTCGATTGCTAATTGGCTTAATTTGATTAAGCCAATGAGCTGAGATTAAGTCTAATTAAATATGATTTAATTAGATTTATTTTGGGCTTGATTGGATCAAGTCCAATTGGTTTATTGGATAAGCCAAGTGCAAGGAAAAACTAGTCCTAGTTCAACTAGGACTTGGGTCAATCTAATTTCTAATTTGATTAGAAAATTAAATATGATTTAAATCTAATTTAATTTGATTAAATTAAATTTTTAATTTGGTTAAGACCTATTTTAATTAGGTTGATCTAATTTTGGTTTGATTTGGTTTGGGAAACCAAATTAAAACAAGTCATAAGATAGAATCCTAGTAAGACTAGGATTCCACCTTGCGCCACATAAGCCTTCCCCACGCCCTCTCTCTTATTCAACGCTAATCTCCACTTATTTTGTGTGACAAAAGCCCTCTCCCAGGTCTCTCCCATGTTCACAAAAGGTTTTCTCTCTTCTTTCTTACATGGAAGGTGGTTTGGATCAAATCAAAAAGGAATAAGTTTGGATTTCGAATTCTATGAGATAGAGTTTTAGAAATCCAAAACTCTTTCAATTTTGCACCGAATTTATCCAAATTTTTTTTGGAATTTTTTTAGCTTTTAAGATATACATTGTGCACCATTTGCTAGTGATCCATGTGTGAAAATATGGAGGAGGTGCTCAAGAGTTGGGCGCCCCTTAACTTGCCATGTTTGGATAAGCCTTGACTAGGTATTTGACCTAGACAAGGACTCTATCATATCTCTCTGTATAAAATGAGTTTCTTTATAAAATTTTAGAAAAAGATAGATATTTGAGAGTCCTTTGCGTTATCCAAAAATTAGAGAGAAAGACCTTAGGGTCGTGGAGATATAAAAGATGCAAGTTAGGGTGTCTAGAGAGAAAAATATGAAGAAGAAGAGGGTCTTCTTCTAGGGTTTTTTGTTTTCATATCTTTCCTCCCTCCATCTTGAGTTTTCTAAGAGCGTCTCAGATCTGTAACTCCTCCTTTTACTTTCCATCTTTGGAAGAGTCCAAATCAAGAAGAAGGAGGCACCTGATCAACCATCAAAGAAGGATCAGCGCAGTACTAGCATACTGTGCTGATTTCCTGAAGCAGGACTTCTGATTGAGATTCGTGGGCTCGTGTGGATGACTCCTAGAGGTCGAATGCATGTGTGGCTTGCAACATCATCCTTAAGCCTGCATCAGTGAGGTTAGAGTGTCTAACTTGCAAGGTAATAGATCTGATCTATTGTTTAATACATACATTAGATGTGGTATAGAAACATGTTGATATGATCAACATGTAGTTCATGCTATATTTATATATTTTAATTTTTTATTTAATGCTATGTAATAATTATGTAATAAGATTTTAGATCTAAGGATTCTCTGATTTTAAAAAATAAATTTTGATTTATTTTAGTCTTTCGCTGTATGATCTTGAAAAAGTTTCAAGATCTAACCCTGAAACCCTAGATCTGGTTCCTACCATTATATATCTCACTACCAGATAGAATTAAACCTATGGGATTACACAATAAAGGGATTAGATATGGAATAAGTAATTTGAGCTTATAAAGTGTCAATTGGATTTAAAGAAATTCTATTGGATTCAGGGTAACCTTGCTAGCACATGGTTGGATCTAATTTTTTTTTTATATTTAATTTTTTTATTTGATAAGATAATTCAAACTAAATTATCTGCTAATAATCAAAATGAATTAAATTTATTAGGCTCCAATTGTTGGGTACCTAAGGTTTTGGATCAAATAAATTAAAGATGCAAGTCCTTAATTTATTTTCTTGATAGTTTTGTTAGGGTGCTACTTGATTTGATCAAGTTGGACATGTCCCACCTTAAGAAGGCATATGAATCCTTTATGGGGCATCCCTTGAGTGTAAAAGGGGGTGTGATTCTGTGGGTGCAAGAGCTCCAAGAGTTGGTGCCTAATAGGTTTCCTAATGGAAGTTGAATAACTTAAATTATTAGGAAACCTAATGCAAGTAGGACTTGTATTAAGAACTTGTTTGGTTTTGAATAGGATTCAAAACTTATACCTATTTAAAGGGACCTCCCCTAAGGTCCCTAGACAATCAAACCAGCAACCCCCATACCCCTTTAGAGTGCCCCACACCCTCTCTTCCTCTCCCATTCTCTTCTCCCTTGGACGTCCACACCCCCCCTTCGGGCATCCCTCCTTCCATGTACAAGGCTGTTGGGTGTCACCTCCTGTGCTGGTTTCTACTCCATAGTAGTAGCATAATCTAAGGAAGAAAAGCAAGAAAAAAAGAGAAGAAGAAGATCAATGAAAGGATCAAAGAGTTGATCGCGATCCAAGCATCGTTCAGATTTACAGGATGATTTTTTTTGGAGAAAAAAAATCAATTTTAAGAGGACTATTTCAGGCTGATGCCGAGTGGATACCCATAGAGGTTGAAAACTTGCACAGCTAAGAGAGAGCCTCTTCTCTTTGAAATCTAGATTTGAAGAAAGAAATTGCAAAACAAATATGTGATTCGATCACATACTAAATTTCAGCATCTGTACAATTTCAGTATATGAAATAGATCCTTGTAGTTTATATTTTATGCATACATGATATAGATTAAAAGAAGTTTTAATCTTCTATTCCACTGCGATGTTTAAAAAATAAAATTTTTGAAACATGCATGCCTCGACATAAAAATTCTAACAGTATGACCCCATAAGTTCATAGTGAGATATACAACGATCTTTATCATAATATCATTGAAACTCTTTTCAATAGGTCAAAATAATTTCACTCTAACTCATCAAGGATTATCGATCCTGAGCAATCTTTGTGAGCTCTAATAATTCACCAGTTGTTGCCCAGCTATGCAACCCAAGAGGGGGGGTGAATTGGGTTTCTAAAAATTTTAAGCCCAACAAATGACTTATGAAGAACAAAACAATGGCTTTAAATCAATATTAATTAACTAAAGCAGTATTGCAAGGATATAATAAAGAAATAAGATAAAGCGATAAAGCACACCACAAACACAAGGATTTATAGTGGTTCGGTGCTAACCTTGCACCTACGTCCACTCCCCAAGATCCCACTTGGGAATTTTAATCCACTATCCTTTGTATTCAACCCGAATACAAAACGTCGGAAACTCCGACACTAGCTATCCCAAGCTAGAATACAGGACGTCGGAAACTCCGACCCTAGCTATCCCAAGCTAGAACACTTGTTTCCCGGGTACAAGCCAACCCAAAACACTCCGATTTCAGGTTCGGATCAACCTTTCCTTGTTTTGGAAATCCTCCAAAAACAAGAGCAAAAACTCACAAAGAGTAAGAATATTTAGAGCACAGATGAATACAAAAACAGCTCCTTAAATGAGCAAATATAACAATAAAAACTTTACTCAAATGAAGAACCCCTTTTTCAGATTTTCTCAAGATGAATGAACGGTTGAACGCTTGAGAAGAGGTTGATTGTTGATTGAAGATCTCTTGAAAGCTTTGAACGATCTCTAGATCAAGGTTGAAACGATAGGCGTGAAGAATTCTCTCCTTGAAAGATCTTCCTTTTCTCTTTCACAATCTCTCTGGTATATTGTGGATCCTCTCTCTTTTTCTCTATGGATATTTCGTTGATCTCAGGCTTTTTCTTGCAAATTTCAGATCCTCTCTTCTGTTCTTCTCTTTTTCTTCTTTTTCTCTTCTCATTTGATTTCACGTTTGATCCGCTATTTAATCTGCAATTTCTTTCATCATTTAAAGCATTTTGTAGCATTAGAAGCAAGAGAAAACAATTTAGGCAGATAAAGAGCCGTTAGAGGATTTTTAGGAAGCATAAATGGCAATTAAAACGGGCAAAAAAATAGCCGTTGCTGACATTTCCCGTCGCAGGGGTCGACTCATGAGTCGACTCATGCTTCAGGAGTCGACTCATGAGTCGACTTCTGTTGCAACAGACCAGAAGATCTGATTTCTGGATTTTTCGGCTCAAATCAGCAGAGGTCGACTCATGAGTCGACTCATGCCTTGTGGGTCGACTCATGAGTCGACTCACAGGTCGTGCCAAGCCAAAAATCCAGCGTGCCATGGGAATTTTTTCGTGCCATTCAGCTCATAGTGCCATGAGTTGACTCATGAGTCGACTCATGCACTTCAAACCTTCATAACTTCAAAAATATTAGTCCAAACACAATGAAATTTTCACCAATAGATTTCAAATCATTTGTTCTACCAAATGGTACTATCAAATCAGGATTTTAGTGAAATTACGATTTTGCCCTTGAAGAGCATAAGAACTTTTTCAATTGATTGTATCCCTTCAATCTGCTTTGTAATCATTAAAATCAATCTAGGAGCAACAATCTCCCCCTTTTTGATGATGACAAAACATATGAACAAAAATATTTATGTTAATGCATTAATTTCAAAAGAATCCATTATGGGTGTATATGCTTGAAAAGAGTATGATTCTTTTGGCATGTAATATAAATGCAAAAATAGTTTGTCCATTTTCTTAAAGATTTGAAAAGGGTATTAGATCATTTTGAGTTCAAGATATTTCAGAGCAAGAGAAGATAAATAACTTTTTCTATGTATCAGAGCAAAAATAATTTTTACAATGATATCAGAAAAGATTTTATAATGTATCAGAGCAAAAAAAAATTTTTTTTTTAATGTATCAGAGAAAATTTCATTCAGTATCCGAGCAAATGTTATAATATTTTAGAGAAACCTTCACACTGTATCGGATCAAATGTTATCATGTATCAGATCAAGTTGAAAGAAATTGTAGGATGAATCAGAGTAAAACAAATTTCTTATTGATGTCTCAAGGTGAGTAAAATTTCAAAAGCAAGTTTGAATATCAGAGCATATATATAAAAAAAATACTTATTTGCATTGTACTCATGATTTTGCTTTTGAAGGATTAAAGTTCTGTCTGATACCAAATTTCTCTGTCTGATACCAAATTTCGATACCAAAATTTCTCAAAGTTTTGTTTAATCTTTCAATCCTTGTTTTTGTCTAATTTCTCTAATATTTGTTTAATTTCTTCAATATTTGTTTTAATTTAATTTCTCCCCCTTTTTCTCATAATTTAGGATTTTGCTTTTTATCTAATTTCAATTTTTGTTTAATTTTAATTTCTCCCCCTTTTTGACATCATCAAACATAGTTAACTCTTTCTTTTCCTTTTCTGAAAATATTCTTTAATTTCTTCCTCTTTAGAGTTTTTCACAGATGTTTGCTCCCCCTTAATATAGCAATTATCAATAGCAAACAACAACAAGGAGAAGATAATATTTCAATTGATGTATCAGAGATTGAAATATAACCAAAATATAATCATTACAAAGAGGTAGAAATATAGGTAAAAGATGATTCCATTAAAATCATAATTGTTTCAATACATAGAATTCAACCAGCTAAATGTCAATACATGGCCCCAAGGTATAGATCCTAGAACAGGATACTAACTCCTAGAACCTAGTAAAGATCAAGATAAGTCAATGATCAAGACAAATCATGGATCGGAGTCATCAGATATGGTATGAGAAGATGATGGATCAGAAGTGCGTCCTCTACCCTGTCTGCCTCTGCCACGAGTAGGAGAACGAGATGAACTGGGAGGCTGAGAATGCTGAGATACTAGGGCTGATACCATGAGTCTGATAGAATCAAGTACGTTCAGTGCTCTGGAAATAGATTGAAGTAGAGCAGCGAACTGGGTGGTAGCATGCTCACTCAATCCTCTGATCTCTTTCCTCAGTAGCTCATATCCACCTTCTAGTGCTCCTCTGAGCCTGCCAGCCTCTGCAGTGAGGTCTGTGACCTCAATGGTAGACTCCTGTGGCTGGGGATGGGCCAATGCAAGGACTTGCCCCTGCAAGTCAAGAACTCTGCCAGTAAGTCTCCAGACTGTATCCTCAAGCTGCTGTATCCTGACGGACTGATCTGAAATCATCTGAAATATAGTGGAGATGTGGGGAGTAATGGTCTGATCAGAAGAAGTAGCTCCAGGTGCAAAAGAAGTACTACTCCACTGGCTAGACAACAAAGAAGCCACACGCTGAGATATATGCTCGATCTGATCATCAGCCAGTCTGAACTCTGATGGAGGTGCTCTGCTCTCTGGCTGATACACTGGTGTGGGCATCCTAGTAAACTCAGAAGGGCCAGCCTCAGTATCATGAATGAACTGGGTATCTGGTGAAGCTGCCCTGAAATCATGTACAGGAGAAGATGGACCTTCTTCTTCTACTCTGCCTTCAGTTCTGTCTTCAGCTCTTTCCTCAGCTCTCTCCTCAGCTCTTTCTTCAGAGCCCTTGATCCAACCACCAACAGTCTTTGTAATTCCCATTCGGTGTAGGCTGTGTTGGTTGAAAGTGTCCACATGTGAGAGCTTGGTAGGTGTCTCCCCCTCACAGCTAACTCCAAACCTCCTAAAAACTCTAGTAAGGGCCATACCATAAGGCAAGTGTGCCTTGGATCTGTTCAAAGTTTCTCTCATGGCCTCTATCATAAGTGTAGGGAGGTTTAGGGGGGTCTGAGTGATGATATGAAACATGACACTTACATCTCTGCCAGATAGTAAGTCATGTCTACCACTCCTAGGAAAGAATAGTTTTGTCACAATCTGATGCAGGACCCTCATCTCAATGGACAGTAGCTTTGCTTCCAATCTGTTTAAACTTCCTGAAAAATCTTCTCCTAAGATAATTCTGATCCCTTCTTCTTTATTGGGAGTTCCATATATTAGTATCCTTCACTAGGCAACTGAAGTATCTCTCCCAATATCCTAGAATCCAAACAGATGTCAATCTCCTTTACAGTTGAAGTCACAGACCCGTTTCCATAATTTAGGTTCTGGTAGAACTCTCTGACTAGATCAACATAGGTGACTTCCTTAAGAGAGCAATAAAGTTCCCATCCTTGATTTTTGATCTTGGTAGCAAAAGTAAAGCCTTCTTTCTCAAAGAACCGAAAATCTATATTTTTCCCGGTTTCTACTTTTCTATCAGAAAGAAGATTTACACTGGGGCTTATGGAGGGTTGAGAGGGACCTTGAGCAGGTACTGAAACTGGATTGGGAACAGAGGAAGACTGAGCATGCCTTTTCTTTCGGACAATTTCCTCAGGCTCTCGGATTGATTTCCTTCTTTGGGGAAGTTTTATCTTTGGAGCCATATCCAGACAAGAAGACTTGAATTCAGTGGAGGAGGGATCACAAAAGAGTAAAGAAGAATTTTGGTGGAGAAAAGAAGTGGATTTTGAATGAACGGTGAAGTTCTAGGGCACGTTCCACCCGCGCCTAACACTGCGAGAAAGCACAGAAAAAACCTTTTCAAGGAGGCGATTTTTGGTGGAGAGGAGGAGGGAGAATTGCCTCAGAATTGTTCCTTGGATTTGGAGCAAAACAGAAGTTTGGAGAGGACGGCTTTCGGAAGAAGAACGACGAGAAGATGAGTCGTCTCATAAACAAGGTTTTTCGTTTTAAAAACAATGAACCCGATGGAAGTTGGTGGGATTTACAAGTTTGCCATTGAGTCGACTCATGGGGGTCGACTCATGAAGTTCAGAAAATCAGGAAAAATGCAAATAAATTCCAGAAAAATTCAAAATTTTGGGAGAAAGAATTTTGCTCAATGATAAGTTTTTAGAGTGATAAACCTGAGCTTTTAGGACCAGGATAGATGTTGAAAATTGAGCTCTAAGAGATTTTGACATCTATTCTTTGGAAATTGAGAAATTTCAGACAAATGGATCTAGAATTCCTAGATTTCTCCTAATTTTACAGAATCTTTCCTCACTAAGGGCCTTTGTAAAGATATCAGCTAATTGATTTTCAGTGCAAACATATTCAAGAATTATATTTTTGTTTTGAACATGTTCTCTTATAAAATGATGTCTTATTTCAATATGTTTAGATCTTGAATGTTGTATTGGATTTTTAGATAGATTTATAGCACTTGTATTATCACATTTTATTGGTGTTTCATTAAGTTTGATTCCAAAATCTTCGAGTTGTTGCTTAATCCACAGGATTTGAGCACAACAACTTTCGGCTGCAATGTATTCGGCCTCAGCCGTAGACAGTGCCACCGAATTTTGTTTCTTGCTAAACCATGAGATTAGGTTAACTCCAAGAAATTGGCAAGTTTCACTTGTGCTTTTTCTATCTAATTTACATCCAGCAAAATCAGCATCAGAATATCCTAACAAATTAATTTGTGAGTCCTTAGAGTACCATAACCCTATAGTTTGTGTACCATTTAAGTATCTAAGGATTCTTTTAACAGCATTCAAATGAGATTCCTTAGGATTAGATTGATATCTTGCACATAAGCAAACACTAAACATGATATCAGGCCTACTTGCAGTTAAATATAATAATGAGCCAATCATACCTCTATAGTATTTTAAGTCTACGCTTTTACCTTCATCATCCTTGTCAAGCTTACATGAGGGACTCATTGGTGTGCCAATTGGTTTGCAGTTCTCCATTCCAAATCTTTTGAGTAGTTCCTTGGTGTACTTGCTTTGAGTGATGGAGATTCCCTCTTTTGATTGTTTGATTTGGAGTCCGAGAAAGAAAGTGAGTTCTCCCATCATGCTCATCTCGAACTCTCCCTGCATAAGCTTAGCAAAGTCTTGACAAAGGGATTCATTAGTAGACCCAAAAATTATGTCATCAACATAAATTTGTATAATTAGCATATCATTTTGGTTTCTTTTAATAAATAGAGTTGTATCCACATTGCCTCTTGAGAAACCATTATTTAGTAGAAATTTGCTTAGCCTTTCATACCATGCTCTAGGTGCTTGTTTTAGACCATATAAAGCTTTATTTAATCTAAAGACATGATTGGGAAAAGCATGATTTTCAAATCCAGGGGGTTGTTCTACATATACTTCTTCAGAAATATATCCATTTAAAAATGCACTTTTAACATCCATTTGAAATAGTTTGAATTTCATAAAGCAAGCATAAGCAAGTAGAAGTCTAATGGCTTCTAATCTAGCAACAGGTGCAAAGGTTTCATCAAAATCAATTCCTTCTTCTTGATTATATCCCTTAGCAACCAGTTTTGCTTTATTTCTAATTACATTTCCATGCTCATCTAATTTGTTTCTAAAGACCCATTTTGTGCCAATTATTGAATAATCTTTAGGTCTTTTCACTAAGGTCCAAACATTATTTCTTTCAAATTGACTGAGTTCTTCTTGCATAGCATGAATCCAGTTATGATCATTTTCAGCTTCTTCAAAAGTTTTAGGTTCAAGTTGAGATACAAAAGCACAATGATTAAGTACATCTCTAAGTGAAGAACGTGTTTTTACCCCATGCATAGGATCACCGATAATTAATTCCTTAGGGTGGTTGTGAACATACCTCCATTCCTTGGGTAAGTCATTTGTACCTTGAGGTTGTTCTTGAATTTCTTCACCTTTCTCATTTTGTTCATCTTCTTGATCCTTGTCTTCTGAAGTTGCTGAATCTTTCAGAGTGATCTCCTTCATACCTTCTATTAGTGGATCTGCATCATCAACACCCTCATTCTTTCTTGAAGGAAGATCGTTAGATTCATCAAAGACAACATGTATGGACTCCTCAACTACTAAGGTTCTTTTGTTGAACACTCTAAATGCTTTACTAGTGGAGGAGTAACCTAGAAGGATTGCTTCATCTGATTTTGCATCAAATTTACCAAGTTTTTCTTTGCCATTATTTAATACAAAACATCGGCAACCAAAAACATGAAAATATGCAATATTTGATTTTCTTTCTTTCCAAAGTTCATAGGGGGTTTTCTTTAAAAATTATCTAATTTAGTTAAATCATTCAAGTCTTCCATATAAATATTGCCATGCCTATGTCCTATAAATTTAATGCCATCGTTGATAGGACTAGTCACAATGCAAACAGATGATTCATATATCAAATATATGTAGTTTCAGATCTAAATAAAAATGCATCACATATACATCAAATTTCAGATCTAAAACTAAATTTACACATATCAAATATATATCTAAAAAATAATTAAAATATTTTAAAAATATCTTTTCAAAAATCGATTCACATCAAACTAGGACAACCTTTACAGTATAGGGGGTAAACCCTATATCAGGACAACCTTATATCAGTTTGATGTAAATTTTTAATCATTCTAATTTTAGAACATGCTAATTTTTAGATTTAAAAGGATTTGATTTAATTATGAAGATTCAAAAATGACTTTGTTTCCTTTATCACAAAATTGACTGATGCTAAGTAAGTTATGCTTTAAACTTTTAACTAGTAAAACATTCTCAATGTATTTGGAGGGAGTGATACCAATGTTACCTATCCCGATGATCTTTCCTTTGCCATTATCTCCAAAGGTGACCATCCCTCCATCCTTAGCATCAAGCGTGATGAATTGTGATTCATCACCAGTCATGTGTCTCGAGCATCCACTGTCAAGATACCATTTCCTGTTTCCTTCTTGGGATGCTAGACACACCTGCAAGCACAGATCAAGTTTCTGTCTTAGGTACCCAAGCTTTCTTGGGTCCTTTCAGGTTAGTCAGAATGGTTCCTTTTGGAACCCATATTTTCTTTGTGTTTGCATATTTGTTAATAAGACATGTGTATGATTTATGTCCTATTCTTCCACATTTAAAACAAGTAATATTTGTAGGCTTTTTGCTTGAATAATTTGCATAAATATCCTTCAAAAATTTTTGTTTCTTCAGGGGTTTATAACCAAGTCCAGCCTTATCATATATAGCTTTCTGATTATCAAGGATCATATTTAGCTTGTTTGAACTTAAGGTGAACTTATCTACTATAGATTTCAGTCTGTTAATTTCATCCTTAAAGTTTTGATTTTCTTGAATCAATGTGAATTTTTCAATTGAAAGAATTTCAGCTTGTTTCACTAAGGACTGATTTTTCAATTTCAGCTCTTTGTTTTTCTTCCCTAGTTTCTTTAATTCATCAATTGAATCATAGAAAGCTTCATGCAATTCTTCAAAAGTAAATTCACTAGTGGATTCAGAAGTTACCTCATTTTCATGTGCCATCAGGCACAGATTGGCTTGTTCGGTTGAGGTTTCCTCGTCGGAGCTTGAGTCATCACTCGCACTCCAGGTCGCCATCATTGCCTTCTTTTTGAATTTCTTTGGACCTTTCTTCAATTGAGGACATTCGGATCTGAAATGTCCTGGCTTCTTGCACTCATAGCATATAGGGGTTTGATCTTTCTCCTTTTCTATGCTTTGATCCCCTTTTGTAAATTTCTTTCTCATCCCCTGTTTCCTTTTTCTTAGAAACTTCTTGAATTTCCGGGTGATGAGAGCCATCTCTTCATCCTGATCTTCATCTTCAGAGTCATCTGTTTCATAATCAGGTGAAGTTGTGGATTTGAGGGCAATGGTTCTTTTCTTTTTGATTTCATCCTCTTGATGTTGCATCATGCTAAGTTCATGAGTCATCAAGGATCCAAGAAGCTCTTCTAGAGGTAGAGTGTTCAAGTCCTTTGCTTCTTGGATAGCAGTCACCTTGGCTTCCCAAGTTCTTGGCAGTGACCTGAGAATCTTCCTTACAAGTTCACTGTTAGTATAAGATTTGCCAAGACTCTTTAAACCATTGATTATATCAGTAAAACGAGTAAACATAGCAGTTATGGACTCATCATGCTCTATTTTGAACAATTCATATTTATGTACAAGCATGTTTATTTTAGACTCTTTTACTTGATTTGTTCCCTCATGGGTGACTTCTAACCTATTCCATATTTCTTTAGCAGATGCACAAGTAGAAATGCGATTAAATTCACTAGCATCTAGTGCACAATAAAGAACATTCATAGCTTTGGCATTTAATTGTGCTAATTTCTTGTCAACCTCATCCCATTCTTTCTCGGGTTTGGTTGACTCCTCACCATCTATAATCTTGGTGGGTGTGTGAGGACCATTCACTATGATACTCCACATATCATAGTCGAGTGCTTGTATGAAAATCTTTATCCGAGCTTTCCAATAGGTGTAATTAGACCCATTGAAAAGTGGAGGTCGGTTTGTTGATTGCCCCTCGGCTAGAGAAGTTCCAACATGGGTTGCCATAGATCTTTGGCTCTTTGATTGTTAGATCAAAGAAGGGCTAGAGCACTGGCTCTGATACCACTTGTTGCCCAGCTATGCAACCCAAGAGGGGTGGTGAATTGGGTTTCTAAAAATTTTAAGCCCAACAAATGACTTATGAAGAACAAAACAATGGCTTTAAATCAATATTAATTAACTAAAGCAGTATTGCAAGGATATAATAAAGAAATAAGATAAAGCGATAAAGCACACCACAAACACAAGGATTTATAGTGGTTCGGTGCTAACCTTGCACCTACGTCCACTCCCCAAGATCCCACTTGGGAATTTTAATCCACTATCCTTTGTATTCAACCCGAATACAAAACGTCGGAAACTCCGACACTAGCTATCCCAAGCTAGAATACAGGACGTCGGAAACTCCGACCCTAGCTATCCCAAGCTAGAACACTTGTTTCTCGGGTACAAGCCAACCCAAAACACTCCGATTTCAGGTTCGGATCAACCTTTCCTTGTTTTGGAAATCCTCCAAAAACAAGAGCAAAAACTCACAAAGAGTAAGAATATTTAGAGCACAGATGAATACAAAAACAGCTCCTTAAATGAGCAAATATAACAATAAAAACTTTACTCAAATGAAGAACCCCTTTTTCAGATTTTCTCAAGATGAATGAACGGTTGAACGCTTGAGAAGAGGTTGATTGTTGATTGAAGATCTCTTGAAAGCTTTGAACGATCTCTAGATCAAGGTTGAAACGATAGGCGTGAAGAATTCTCTCCTTGAAAGATCTTCCTTTTCTCTTTCACAATCTCTCTGGTATATTGTGGATCCTCTCTCTTTTTCTCTATGGATATTTCGTTGATCTCAGGCTTTTTCTTGCAAATTTCAGATCCTCTCTTCTGTTCTTCTCTTTTTCTTCTTTTTCTCTTCTCATTTGATTTCACGTTTGATCCGCTATTTAATCTGCAATTTCTTTCATCATTTAAAGCATTTTGTAGCATTAGAAGCAAGAGAAAACAATTTAGGCAGATAAAGAGCCGTTAGAGGATTTTTAGGAAGCATAAATGGCAATTAAAATGGGCAAAAAAATAGTCGTTGCTGACATTTCCCATCGCAGGGGTCGACTCATGAGTCGACTCATGCTTCAGGAGTCGACTCATGAGTCGACTTCTGTTGCAACAGACCAGAAGATCTGATTTCTGGATTTTTCGGCTCAAATCAGCAGAGGTCGACTCATGAGTCGACTCATGCCTTGTGGGTCGACTCATGAGTCGACTCACAGGTCGTGCCAAGCCAAAAATCCAGCGTGCCATGGGAATTTTTTCGTGCCATTCAGCTCATAGTGCCATGAGTTGACTCATGAGTCGACTCATGCACTTCAAACCTTCATAACTTCAAAAATATTAGTCCAAACACAATGAAATTTTCACCAATAGATTTCAAATCATTTGTTCTACCAAATGGTACTATCAAATCAGGATTTTAGTGAAATTATGATTTTGCCCTTGAAGAGCATAAGGACTTTTTCAATTGATTGTATCCCTTCAATCTGCTTTGTAATCATCAAAATCAATCTAGGAGCAACACCAGTGACACCTAGCAATATATAGTGGCAACTCAGTAGAACCAAAAAAGAATCTCAAGGTATAGTTCACATGTGATTCAGTCTCTCTATCGTGAGTTTCGACTAGATGGCAGATCATGAATAAATCATCAAATCTCATCATCAGTCATATGATAGATTTGATCAGTTCAAGTCCAACTGTGATCGTTATAAAATTTTTTTTCCATCAATCACACTGCTGTGGCCACAGACTCTCGGATTTAGCCTCTTAAAACTATAAGACTACTCTTTTCTATCAAGGTTGATTGATTCCATCTTGATGCGTATCCTACTCCTATAGTAGATCGACTGTCGCCAACATCCACTACAAGGGCTCATTGAGATCATGTTTATGTGTCAGTCAAACTTCAGCAGTCTCACTATAAGTAGTCATACCATGGCAGGTCAAAAGATCGTTCACATAACTACAGCACTAAGATAATCACTGACGATCGAGTAGAAATCCAAGTGATCTCTTGTGTGATTATGCTCAGCACTAGTTTCTCTCTAACAACTATCCGCACTAGTCGCTCAGTATCTCTACACTGTAGACTAGAGACTCATCTACCTCGAAGAAAGCGATGTATGCACCAATCTATCTGGGTCAATCACCATCCTCATGATGATACTTTGATCAAGAGCATTTAGGAATTAAATACATGTCTTTAATTCTCAATACTTTGAGAATTTATATCGAAATATTAATTCTATGGATGATTCAAGGATACATCACACACTTGAATGAAAAATAAACTTATCCTTTTATTAATCAAATCAATATATTAAGTACAAAATTATGTTAAGTACAAAATTGTGTCCCGGCTATATCTCAATATGTCAACCATATTGACTTCTAGGACATACATTTAACAATCTCCCACTTGGACTAATGCCAATTGAACACTAATCTAAGTCCCATTTTCTTAAGGTGGACTTTCATTTTTGGCTGGCTCAATTATTTTATCAGCGGATCTTCCATATTGTCCATGGAGTCTACTCTTTGCACCTCAATATGTTTCTTTTTGAGGCAGTCGCATATGATATGATACCGCCATTCGATGTGTTTTGATTTTTGATGAGACCTCAACTCTTTAGCAAGTGCTATGGCTTCATTATTGTCACAGTAAAATGGTACGGCATCTGATGTCATAACCCCAAGTTTTGCAATTAATTTTTTGGACCAGAAGCCTTTCTTTACAGTATCCGAAGTAGCGACATATTCAGCCTCTATGGTCGAATCCGCTATGATGGGTTGCTTCCACCATTGCATACGAACACATATCCTGATGTAGACTTTCTATCATCAGGATCAGATATGAAGTCTGAATCGGTATATCCGTCGACTCGCAACTCAGAATCTCCTCCAAAGATCAAAAATAAATTCTTAGTTCTTCTCAAGTACTTAAGGATATTCTTCACAGTTATCCAGTGCCCCTCACCTAGATTTGACTGATACCTACTCGTGACACTCACAACAAGGACAATATTGGATCGAGTACACAACATGGCATATATGAGGCTCTCTATAACTGAGGCATAAAGAATCCTACTCATATGCTGAACTTCCTCAGATGTGGTCAAACACATCATCTTAGAAAGATGAATACCATGCCTAAGAGGTAAAAGTCCTCTTTTAGAGTTTTTCATGCTGAACCTCTTCAGCACTTTCTCTATATGCAACTTTTGTGATAGGCCTAGCATCCTTTTAGATCTATCCCTATAGACTTTTATTCCAAAAATATAGAATGCTTCTCCTAGATCTTTCATGGAGAATTCTTTAGACAGCCATCTTCTGACCGTGATCAACATGGGAATATCATTTTCAATGAGGAGAATATCATCCATGTACAATACGAGGAATGTTATTACACTCCCACTGACCCTTTTGTATACATAAGGTTCCTCTTTATTCTTGATAAAGTCAAATGATTTGATCACATCATCAAAATAATGATTCCAACTCTAAGAAGCTTGTTTTAATCCGTATATAGATCTTTGCAGCTTGCAGACTCTGTGATCACCATCACTAGATGTGAAACTCAAAAGCTACTTCATGTAGATATCTTCCTCAAGATATCCATTCAGGAAGGTAGTTTTCACATCTATCTATCAGATTTTATAATCATAATAAGCTGCAATAGCAAGCAGAGTGCAGATGAATTTCAACATGGCTACAAGCGAAAAGATTTTTTGATAGTCAATGCCTTCGCGCTGGCTATAACCTTTTGCCATAACCTAGCTTTATAGGTTTCTACCTTACCATCGGTATCTATTTTTCTTTTGTAGATCCACTTACACTCAATGGGTACTATACCCTTGGGTGATTCACTAAGGCTCATACTTGGTTTGAAAGCATCGAGTCAATTGCAACTTCATTGCATCTAACCATTTCTCAAAATCGATGTCAAACATTATCTTGTCAAAGGTATTAGGATCATCACCATGACCCTTATCTCCCATAAGGAATATTTCTTTTACTTCTTCCATAAGTATATCCATGTACCTTTCAGAAGGTCAGAAGATCCTGCTAGATCTACGAGGTGGTAGAGGAACACAATTACTGGCTCATGAATAATAATAGATTTCTGAAGATCTATAGCTCTTTACTCTTTAGAAACTTTCTCTTCGAGCTCAACTAACCTCCCATTACCACCATCCTGGATAAGCTATTTTTCTAAGAATATGGCATTCCGACTCACAATCGCATTGTGATCTTGTGGAAAGTAGTAGTATCCCATTGATTCTTTTAGATATCCTATAAAATAAACTATTACAGATCTATCCTCCAATTTATCAGTCATCTGTCTCTTGACATACGCAGGCTATCTCCAAGTCTTAAGATAACATAGACTCAGCTTCTTATTATACTATATCTCATAAGGTGTGGTAGGAATGGATTTTTATGGAATCCTATTCAATAGGTGAATGGTAGTTAATAAGGTATGTCCCCAAAGATATAAGGGTAGATCAATGAAGTTCATCATAGACCTGATCATATCTAATAGGGTCCTATTCCTTCTTTCGGATATCCCATTGAGCTGAGGTGTTTCAAAAGGAGTCCATTGAGAGACTATGCTATTATTTTTGAGATATCTTAAAAAATTTTGACTAAGATATTCTCCTACTCGATCAGATCGAAGAACCTTAATGGGCTTGCCTATTTATTTTTCTATTTTATTTTTAAATTTTTTAAACTTTTCAAAGACTTCAAATTTGTGTTTCATAAGATACACATATCCATACCTAAATAGATCATCGATAAAGATAATGAAGTAGTTATAACCATCCCTGACCTACATATCAAATGGCCCACACACATCGATGTGTACCAGGGCAAATAACTCAGTGGCCCCTTTTCTATGTCCTACAAAGGGTAACTTGCCTATTTTTTCTAAAAGGCAAGATTGACAAGCTGGATATGACTCTGGATGAAGAGAGCTAAGGATTCCATCATTGTTTAGTTTGTTTATCCTATCTTCTTCAATATAGCCTAGTTTATGATGCCACAAGTTCTTCAAGTTAATTTTATTTTTGAGTTTTTTTTGACTTACGATACTCACTATTTGCTCGTTCAAATTCACATTCACATCAACATGCAAGTGATACAGATTGTTAATTAAAAGATCACATGCAATCAATATATTTCATAAATAAATAGAATAAAAAATTTTATTGAATTAAATTTAAAACCTTCCTGTGCTAGCACAGACATGAAAATCAAATTCTGACTAGCTATAAGAATAAAATAATAGTCTTCTAAAATTTGATGATAATCGAAGAGGATAAGTGTCAATGGCTTTTACAGCAACTTTTACTCCATTGCTGATCCGAAAGATTATATCACCTTTCCTCAACCACCTATTTTCTATTAGATCCTGCATTGAGGTACATATATGAGCACTCGATCTGGAGTCTAATACCCAACTAGAAGTTGAAGAAATCGTAAGGTTAGATTCAATTACGAGCATACCTTCTGAAAGGTTTATCACCCTTCTTGATCTTTAGGCTCTCCAAGTAGAGTAGACAGTTCCTCCTCCAGTGGCCTTCAACATTACAGTGGAAGCACTTTTCTTTTGCTTCAGTCTTCTTTGGAATATCCTTCTTTGGCTTGCTCTTTTATTTCTTCTTCTTAGCGGATTTTATCTTCTTCTTCCAACTAGATATTCTCTTGGAAAAAGTCTGCTCCACAGCAAGAATAGTGCCTCTTAAACTCTTCAAGATTCCTTTCGTAGTAACCAACATGTTGACCAGTTTAGGTATAGTGCATTGAATTTGTTCTATTGGAATTTGAGGTTCGGGGCATGCATGTGTTTCAAAACTTTATTTTGTTAAACACCACAGTAGAATACAAGATTAAAATACTTTTAATCTGAATCATGCATGCATAAAAGCATAAAACCACAAGGATCTAGTTCACGTGCTGAAATTGATATATGCTAAAATTCAAATTATGATCAACTCACATACATGTTTCGCAATCCCTTTCTTTGAATCTGGATCTGGAAGAAAAGAGATTTTTTTCTAGCCGCACAAGTTGCCGCACAAGTATCCGATCTCTATATGTATCCACTCAAGATCAACCTGGAATAGTCCTCTAGAAATTAATTTTTTTCTCAAAAAAAAGTTCAGTCTGCTGAATCTGAACGAAGCCTGGATTACGATCAACACTTGATCTCTTTTCTTGATCTTTTTCTTCTCCTCTTCTTTAGCATTTCTCCCATGCTATAAGCTACTACCAGATGCTGGAAATCAGTAAGGAAGAAAACACCCAATGCCTTGGGTATGGAAGAGCTTGGGACGTCCAAAGGATGGGGCATGTGGGACGCCCAAGGGGAGAAGTGAAAGGGAGAGGAAGAGAGGGCATGGGAGTCTCCTTTGGGCATCTTCTCCTTTGCTAGTTGGATGCTCTAGGGACCTTAGGGAAGATCCCTTTAAATAGGTATGAGGATTGAATCTTATTCAATATCATAATATAAGTCCTACTTGAATTAGGTTTTCTAATAACTTAAGTTATTTAACTTACATTAGGAATCCTATTAGGCACTAACTCTTGGAGCCCTTGCACCCAATTATTCACACCCTCTTTTGCACCCAAGGGACTCCCTAAATCAGATTAATAGGCCCTCTAATCAGAGGACATGCCCAACTTGATCAAATCAAGGTGGCGCTCCATAATAACTATTAAGATAAATTAATTAGAGACTTGCACCATAATTTAATTGATCCATAACCTTAGACACCCAATAATTGGAGTCCTATGAATCTTATTCATATAGATTATTAGTAGGTAATTAAATTTGAATTATCTTATCAAATAAGAAATCCAAACAAAAAGAGAAATTGGGTTCGATCATATGCTAGCAAGATTACCTTGAACTTAATTGGGTTTCTCTAAACCCAAGTGACACTTCATAAGCTCAATTGCTAATTCCAGGCCCAATCCCTTTGTTGTGTGATCCCATAGGTTTAATTCTAACTGATAGTGAGATATACAATAATCTCTATCAAAATATCATTGAAACTCTTTTCAATGGGTTGGAATAATTTCACTCTAACTCATCAAGGATTGTTGATAAGTGATATATTTTTATATTTATTGTAGATATTTTTGATAATTTATGGTGTTAACATCTACTTAAAAACCTAATTTCATAAATTTATTAAAATTTTTTAAAAAATAAGTAATTTTTTAAAAAAATATGAAATTAGATATATTTATTAAAAATAAGATGTTAATTTAATTGAGCAATTTAAGCATCAAAATAAAGAAAAAATTTTAAAAAATTTACTGCATATTTTTTTAAATTTTTCAGGTAAAAATTAGAGCAAAAATGGAGCCAAAATATCCTAAAAAATCTTAAAAATAGCCTCCGGTGCATGATGGACCAGTCGGTCGGTCCACAGAGCCAGAGCATGGCCCACAACAAACTTCACACGATCCACAAACGTAGCTCACAGTGAGAGATGGATTCTGGGTGCGATCCAATGACTGACATTCATCTCGATCCAGATCCAATGGTCTAGACTCGTTGCCGACTTTGAATAGGAGATCAGAAGCGCTGATCGATGGCCCAGATCTCATCTGAATCCAGATTGGATGGTCAAAATCAAATTCGACCCTGATAAGGAGTAAAAGGCTGATTTTTGGGCTGATCTCAGTGGTCCAAGCCTGATCCGATGGCCAAAAAAATTTTTAAAGGTTTATATACGATTTCTAAAGGTTTTAAGACTCCTTTTGTGATCAAAAAAATATGAAAAAATTATCTATAAATAGGAGGTCCGAGAATAAGCTTTGGGAGGAGGAAAAAATCAAAGAAAAAGTAAGAAAAAAATAGAAAAGAAATTAAAGAGCTTTATGGATCAATTATTGGGAGATTATGGAGCTAGAGAGCTTGATGCGAGGCTAAATTCCTTCAATCTAGAAATATGATAAAGCCTGTAAATGGGTTTTTATTTTCTTCTTTTTATATTTAATTTTTATGTAATTAAATTATGCTTTTATTTCATATCTTTTCATTTTTTTTTGAGATATTGATCCAACCTACACGGCCTATACCCTCTATTGACGTGCCATGATCTCTGGATACGGTATGTACTTTGGAGAGATAGATCGTAGTATGTTAGATTGAATCTTAGATCTTGTAATTGAATTTAGATAGTTTATACTCTAATAGGACGAGCTGTAATCTACTGATACAGTCCGTATCCCTTAGAGATAAACTATACTAATACCATAATTATAAGAATTAAATATTATAATATAAAAAAAAAAAGAAAATAAATCTCTTTGCATGGTGGATTCAAAATTTTTAGATTATTTCTCTGAATTATTTTTTTTCTAATTTAATTTATACTTTTAATTGAATTCTTGCTATTTTATTTCTTTTAATCCTTCTATAATCAATTCTCTTTTATTTTTTCTTAAAAAAAAAGAGGTAATTACCCTAGATTCTTATGAAAACGATCCCTACTCACCCTATCTATATAGTTTGAGTTGGTTTTTATTCTTGACTGCCTACGACAGTGATCAAATTTTGGCACCATTGTCGAGGATCTAGGAATGATTATTTTTTTTTAAAAAAAATATTTTTTTCTTAGTTTCTTTCTAACTTACCTAGTTACTTAGTCAAACTTACTTTCTTTCAAAAAAAAAAAAATCTATACATTGACACCTCATAATCTACTTAGAGAATTAGATACTTAATCACAAAATCTAAAAAGTATAACAAATCAATTTACTCTAGACTAACTACCAAATCTGGTCATCTTTTGTTCTTGCATTACATAAGTCCATAAAATATCTTAAGGGCACAAACCCTAAACAAGATAAGGTGGAGATTTCATCACCCTTCCTTGACCCACAAACCACCATCCTGCATATTGTATTGACCTAAACCTTAACTTAAAATCAATTAGACGTTGGCCCCTAAGGACTTTCAAGCTCAATAGGATAACGGATCCTAAGAGTAAGATTGGATTAGGGTTAGTCAGTTTGACTGGTGTCTAGAAAAGTGGTTCAGAGACTACGTCCTGAAGGAAGGTGGTTATAAATTGGTTCCATTTGCTTATCTGACCAACTCAGTTGGTGTCTAAGAAAACCAATGGGGGGACCCCCACTGACCTTACACTTACCTGCCTAGTTAAGTGGCTAGTCTTTTACCTGGAGTGCTCAAAAGCAACCTTAACAAGTTAGGAGCTATCTAGATCTAGGGTTACCTTAGCTAGGATTGATTGTATAACGTGACTACTAACCTACAAACATTAACCCTAATTAAAATACTCTTCTCTATCGTCTCTAGATTAAGGACTCCTTAGGCCCCTATCTTTAGAATTCTTTTCTCATCTATTTCCTCTTCTTCTTTTTTTTAAAAATAATAATAATAATATATATAAAATAATAAAATAAAAAAAATTATAAAAATAACTAAAAATTCCCAAATTTCTTCATGGATAAGATTATCTGGTCAATTAGTGAGAATAGATCTAAACTTTACATCGAGTCCAGTAGACCTTAAGCCCACCATGGGTGAATCCGAACATGAACTTAGGGTCTTGAAAGACCTTTGCTATCCAGTTGGGACAGCCCAACCCTTATGTATCTGACTGCCACAGATTGATGCCAATTTTAAAATTAAATCTCAGATCATAAACATGCTTCCCAAATTCATCGAAATCGAGGATGCATACATTTTTATGAGAGAATTTGAAGAAGTATGCACCACGATGTGGCTTCAACAGCTCATTGAGGATGCTGTAAAACTTTGGTTGATCAACTTTGCCTTCAAGGATAGTGCCAAAAAGTGGTTATACAGTCTTTCTAATCAATCCATCACATCATGGGAGGGTTTTGCTAGAGTGTTCCTGAAAAAAATTTTTCCACACCATAAGACTGCCAAATTTAGAAATAAAATTAATCAATTTTATCAATTACTAGGTGAGTCTTTTTGGAAGTACTTTGATCATTTTAAGAACTTTTTAAGTCAATGTCCACACCATAGAATAGAAACTTGGAGGCTGTGCCAAATCATTTATGAAGGACTAGACCCAAACTCAAGAACCATATTAGAATCAATGTGTCAGGGTCAATTCATGAATAAAGAACTCATAAAAGCCTAACAATTTCTAGAGGACCTAACAGAAAAGAGCCTACAATAGGAGATTACTAGAGAATCTGACAGACACACACCTTCAAGAGGGGGTGCATATCAAGTTCGACCCTCCCTAGCTGAAGAGGCTAAATTCGCATCTTTGATCCATAGGATAGAGGCTCTAGAACTCAAGGAACACACCCAAGTGAACCAAGTTGCAACAAAAACTTGCAATGGGTGTAATGCCACAAACCACACAATGGAAGGATGTCCTTTCTTGATGGGTCCAGTCGAGAACGAAGTAGCACAGGTGAACGCAGCTTATCAAAGACCCATAAATGACCCCTATGCATCAACATACAATCCAGGATGGAGGAACCACCCCAATTTTTCTTGGTCACATGGGTCAAACTCAATTAGACCTGCTTTCACTCAACCCAACCCCAGACCCACTCAATCATCAAATACCCCATCAGGTTTCAGTAATGATCAAAGGCTTAACCCACTAGAAAAGAGTCTGAAAATCCTAGCAAAATCATCTGCTAGCACCAACACTACACTGAACAACTTCATACAGACCACAGACCAACTTTTAACTTCCAACACCCAAGCTATTATCTGTTTAGAGATGCAATTAGGATAATTAGCCACGGCTGTAAGTGAAAGAGAAAAAGGTAAACTACCGAGTCAATTCGAGGCTAATCTTAGGACCCAGAACAATCAAGGACCACAACAAGGAGCACAGATCAACCAATTAAATGCAATTCATACTTTAAGATCTAGAAAACAAGTAGACAATCATGTCAGTATACCTGAAGATCAAGATGAACCATTGTCTAAACCACCTCATGAGCAAGTGATCGATCAGATCGAGTTTGAGGATCCAGATAAGTCTAAGGAGTCAACAAAGATTTACAAACCATCCAAGCCACTTGAAGAATCTACATCAGGGATTAAGTAATTTGAGACATCACCCACCAATTCTGTAGCTCCTTTTTCAAATAGACTTAGGTCTAACAAATACTCAGCCCATATGAATCAAATCTTAGAGATGTTTAAACAAGTGAAAGTGAATATCCCTCTATTAGATATGATCCAACAAGTTTTCATATATGTCAAACTTTTTAAAGACCTATGCACAAAGAAGAAGACCACCAACATTCCCAAGAAAGCCTTCTTGGCGGCTAGTGTAAGGTCATATCTATCAAGCCACATGCCTGTCAAGTATAAAGATCCAGGGTCTCCTACAATCTCTTATGTTATTGGGAAAACCATCATTGACAGGGTCTTATTAGACTTAGGGGCTAGTGTAAATATCCTACCTTATTCGGTCTATGAAAAATTAGGGATAGGAGAATTAAAGCCTACAGAAATTATATTGCAATTGGCAGATCGATTAGTGAGGATCCCTAAAGGAGTTGTGGAAGATATGTTAATCAAGGTTAGTAATTTTATTTATCCTGTGGATTTTGTGATCCTCGAGACTGAACTAGTGATTAATCTAAAAGATCACATTCCAGTAATCTTAGGAAGACCATTCTTAGCGACCACCAACACCCTAATCAATTATTACAATAGACTCATGAAGCTCTCATTTGGAAATATGACCATTGATCTTAATATTTTTAATCTTGAAAAAAAAAAGACCAATTCGTTGATGTAAATCTGATTTAGGATGAGATCTATGAGATCATTGACCTAGAAAAAGAAGATTTTAACTATAATCTCTGGTCAGATCAAAAATTTGAAATAGCTTATGAAATTTCTTCATCTAGTGATCAGAGAATTCATCTACAATGGCAACCACCTGTCGAATCACTTGTAAAGATAAATTTTTTGAATGAACCAATTGAAAAAATTCAAATCCAGGAGGTTAATGCCCTGCTTGATTCACCTCACCCACTTTACCCACTTGAATTTGTCAATCCAATATTTGATACGGGATAAGTGAGGTAGAATTAGTATAGTCTGGCTGAAGATGTTAAGCTTAGTGCTTTCTGAGAGGCAACTTAGTTTTCAGTTTTTGCTTTTACTTTTACTTTCTTTTGCATTATGTTTAGATTAATCAAGGCTTGCTTTATGTAGATTTGAAGGCAATATTGGCTAAGATGGGGGAAGCACCAATTTTGAAAAAAGCTTTTGGATCTAGTGACATCTCTCCTTTTTCTTTCTCTTTTTATGCACCCTTCATTTTTCCTACTCCATTGAGGATAATGTCGATTAAGTTGGGGGGAAGAATAAAAAAAAAAAATTAAAAAAATTCAAAAGTCCTCAAGTAAGTTAGTATTTAGTATTTAAGCACCTGATTACACTTAAGAATCGAGTTAAACCAAGAATTTTTAAAAAAAAATGATGTACAGACTAGAGAGTTTGTGAGATATCGAAGAATCAAGTATTAAAAAAACTCAATAAGAAGTTAAATTTAGAGCTTAAATAGTTTTCTTTGAGTATTTCTAATTTTTTCTACTAGCATCAAAGAAGAGTTTACTTCTTATGGACTTATGTAGGATAACTATACATTTCTTCATATATTTAAAAAAAAATTTTCAAGTACTTAATGTTGAGTAACCGGATCTCTTTGCCTAAGCAAGCATTGAGTTTTGCATCAAAAAGTATGAAGGACAAAGAAGCTTTGTTGTAAAGCTAGTTTTAACTCGTAGCCTATTTGATTCGAGCAAGTAAGTTCGAGGGGTATTCTATACCTAGTGCCCTAAAGCCATCTGGTTTGGGAGTCATTGGTTGAAAACTCACTACATGGGTCAAACAGAAAGCTTAAGGGGTTAAGACACTCAATAGCAATAGAACGTTAAAAAAAAAAAATTAATAAATGAAAGACGGAAGTAACAATGTACTTGTCCATAAGAAGATTAATGATTTGGAGATAAATGTAGGAATAATTTAGAAAAAGTTCAGAAAAAATTTAATGTTCTTAGTTTAACTCTTATATTGATTAATATTAATACTCTAATGACATACCTTACTCACGCTCTACTGTATATCAGTGGTTTTTTTAAAATTGTTTGATGAAATTTGAGACTTTAAGTTAAATGGTACTTAATTCTAAATTCTTTCTTTACTCAAAGACGAGCAAAGTTCAAGTTGGAGGGTGTGATAAGTGGTATATTTTTATATTTACTATAGATATTTTTGGTAATTTATGGTGTTAACATCTTAAAAATCTAATTTCATAAATTTATTAAATTTTCTTAAAAAATAAATAATTTTAAAAAAAATATGAAATTAGATATATTTATGAAAAATAAGATGTTAATTTAATTGAGCAATTTAAGTACCAAAATGAAAAAAAAAATTTGAAAAATTTAATATATATTTTTTTTCAATTTTTTAGGTAAAAATCGGAGCAAAAATGGAGCCAAAATATGCTAAAAAATCTTAAAAATAGCCTCTGGTGCATGGTGAACCAGCCGATCAGTCCACAGAGCCAGGGCATGGTCCACAGCAAACTTCACATGGTCCACAGATGTGGCTCACAGCGAGAGATGGATTCTGGGCATGATCCAACAGCTGACATTCATCCCGATCTAGATCCAATGGTCCAGACTCGTTGTCGACTTTGAATAGGAGATCAAAAGCAGTGATCGACGGCCCAGATCTCATCCGAACCTAGATCGGATGGTCAAAATCGAATTCGACCCTAATAAGGAGTAAAAGGCTGATTTTTGGGTTGATTTGAGTGGTCTAAGCCTGATCCGATGGCCAAAAAAATTCTTAAAGATTTTTATACGATTTCTAAGGGTTTTAGGACTCCTTTTGTGATAAAAAAAATATGAAAAAATCATCTATAAATAGGGGGTCTGGGAATAAGCTTTGAGAGGAGAAAAAATTAGAGAAAAAGTAAGAAAAAAATAAAGAAAAAAATTAAAGAGCTTTAGGGATCAATTATTGAGAGATTATGGAGCTAGAGAGCTTGATGCGAGGCTAAATCCCTTCAATCCAGAAATATGATGAAGCCTATAAATAGATTTTTATTTTCTTCTTTTTGTATTTAATTTTTATGCAATAAAATTATACTTTTATTTCATATTTTTTTATTTTTTTTGAGGTATTGATCCAGCCTACACGGCCTATATCCTCTATTGACGTACCGTGATCCCTGGATACGGTATGTGCTTTGGTGAGATAGATCGTAGTATGTTAGATTGAATCTTAGATAGTTTATACTCCAACAGGATGAACTGTAATCTACTGATACAGTCCGTATCCCTTAGAGATAAACTATACTAATACCATAATTATAATAATTAAATATTATAATATAAAAAAAGAAAAAAATAAATCCCTTTGCATGGTGGATTCAGAATTCCTAGTTATTTTTCTGAATTATTTTCTTTCATAATTTAATTTACACTTTTAATTGAATTTTTACTATTTTATTTTTTTTAATCTTTCTACAATCAATTCTCTTTTATTTCTTCTTTAAAAAAAAGAGGTAATCACCCTAGATCCCCATGGAAACAATCTCTAGTCACCGTATCTATATAGTTTGAGTTGGTTTTTATTCTTAACCGCCTACGACAGTGATCAATTGTCGATCCAGAATAACTCTAATGAGCTCTCACAATCTACTAGTGACACCTAGCAATATGTAGTAGCAACCTAGTAGAACTGAAATGAACCTTTAGGTGTAGTTAATGTGTGACTCAGTCCCTCTATCGTGAGTCCCGACTTTATGGCAGATTATGGATACATTGTCAAACCTCTATATCAGTCATATGATAGATTCGATTAGCTCAAGTCCAGTTGTGACTTCTATGGAAACTCTTTTCCATCAATCATACTACTGTGACCATAGATTCTCAGACTTAGCTTCTCAAATCCCATAGGACTACCTCTTTCTATCAAGGTTGATAGATCCCATCTTGATGTACATCCTACTTCTACAGTGGATCAACTATCATCAATATCAATTACAAGGGCTCATTGAGATCTATTTTTATGTGTTAATCAAACTCTAGCAGTCTCACTGCGAGCAGTAGTGCTATCTCAAGTTAAAAGATCAGTCACACAACTACAGCATCGAGATGATCACTAACGATCGAATAAAAATTCAAGTAATTTCTCATATGGTCACACTCAATACTAGTTGTTCTCTAATAACTATCCGCACTCGTCACCCAGCGTCTCTACACTGTAGATCAGAAACTCATCTATCCCGAAGGAAGCGATTTATGTATCAATCTATCCAGATCGATCACTATCCTCATGATGATCCTATAACTGAGAGCATTTAGGAATTAAATACACGTCTCTAATTCTCAATATTTTGAGAATATGTATCAAAACTAATTTCATAGACGATTCAAGGATACATCACACTTGAATGAAAAATAAATTTACTCTTTTATTGATCAAATCAATATATTAAGTACAAAATTATGTTCCAGATTTATTATAATATATCAGCTATATTGGCTTCTAGGATATATCTAACAATCTCCTACTTGGACTAAAGTCAATTGGTCACAAATCTAAGTCCCATCTTCTCAAGGTGGACTTTTATTTTTGATTGGCTCAACTGCTTGTTAGTGGGTCTGCCATGTTGTTTATGGAGTCTACTCTTCGCACCTCGATATATTTTTTTTCGAGGTAGTCACGTATAATGTGATACTGCCGCTCGATGTGCTTCGATTTCTGATGAGATCTTAGCTCCTTAGCAAGTGCTATGGCTCCATTGTTATTGCAGTACAGCGGTATGACATCCGATGTCATAACCTTAAGTTTCGCAACAAACTTATTGGACCAGACGCCTTCCTTTGCAGCATTCGAAGCAGTGACATACTCAACCTCTGTGGTCGAATCCACTATGATGGGTTGCTTGAAACTTTTTCAGTTAACTGTGCCACCACTGCAAATGAACATATATCTTGATGTAGACTTTTCATCATTAGGATCAGGCATGAAGTCTGAGTTAGTGTACCCCTCGACTCGTAATTTAGAATCTCCTCCAAAGATCAAGAACAAATCCTTAGTCCTTCTTAAGTACTTAAGGATATTCTTCATAGCTACCAATGCTCCTCGTCTAGATTCTACTGATACCTGCTTGTTACATTCACAGCAAGGACAATATCAGGTCGAGTATATAGCATGACATACATGAGGCTCCCTATAGTCAAGGCGTAAGGAATCCTACTCTTGTGCTGCACCTTCTCAAATGTGGTCGGACACATCATCATGGAAAGATTAATACCATGCTTAAGAGGTAAAAGTCATCTTTTGGAGTTTTTCATGCTGAAACTCTTCAGCACTTTTTCTATGTACAATTTTTGTAACAGGCCTAGCATCCATTTAGATCTATCTCCATACATCTTTATTCCAAGAATATAGGATGCTTCTCTTAGATCTTTCATGGAGAATTTCTTGGACAACCATCTTTTGGCCATGGTCAGCATGGGAACATTATTCTCAATAAGAAGAATATTATCCACGTACAATATGAGAAATGCTATTACGCTCCTACTGATCTTTTTATATACACATGGTTTCTCTTCATTTTTGATGAAATCAAACGATTTGATTGTCTCATCAAAATGATGGTTCCAACTCTGAGAAATTTGCTTTAATCCATATATATACCTTTGCAGCTTGCAGACTCTGTAATCACCATCATCAAATGTAAAACTCATAGTCTACTCCATATAGATATCTTCCTCAAGATATCCATTTAGAAAAATAGTTTTCACATCCATCTATCAGATTTCATAATCATAGTGGGCTGCAACTGCAAACAGAGTGCGGATGGATTTTAGCATAGCTATAGATGAGAAGATTTTTTGATAGTCAATACCCTCATGCTAACTATAACCTTTAGCCACAAGCCTAGCTTTATAGGTCTCTACCTTACCATCGACACCTATCTTTCTTTTGTAGATCTATTTACACCCAATGGATATAATACCCTCAGGTGGATCCACTAAGGTCCAGGCTTGGTTCAAGTGTATTAAGTCAATTTTTGACTTCATAGTATCTAATTATTTCTCAAAATTGATGTCAGACATACCTCATCAAAGGTATTAGGATCATCACTATAACCCTTATCTCCCATAAGGAACATTTCATTTACTTCCTCTGTAAGTATACCATGTACCTTTCAAGAGGTCGGAAGACCCTACTAGATCTATAAGATGGTTGAGGAATATCTACTACTGGCTCATGGATAATAGGTTCCTGAGGATCTATAGCTCTTGGCTCTTCAGAGACCTTCTCTTCGAGCTCAACTTACCTGCCACTTCCACCATCCTAGATAAACTATTTTTTTAAGAATATGGCATTTTGACTCACAATCATATTGTGATCTTGTGAAAAGTAGAAGTAGTGACCCATGAATTCTTTAGAATACCCTATAAAGTAAGCTATAATAGATCTATCCTCTAACTTATCCACCATCTGTCTCTTGACATAGGCTGGATATCTCCAAGTCTTAAGGTAACCTAGACTCAACTTCTTATCGAATCATATCTCATACAATGTGGTAGAAATAGACTTTGATTGAACTTTATTCAACAAGTGAATTATGGTTAACAAAGCATGTCCCCAAAGATATAAAAGTAGATCAGTGAAGCTCATCACGGACCTGACCATATCCAATAAGGTCCTGTTCCTCTTTTCGGATACCCCATTGAGCTGAGGTATTTCAGAAGGCGTCCATTGAGAGACTATGCCGTTATCCTTAAGATATCTTAAAAATTTCTGTCTAAGATATTCACCTCCTCAATCAGATCGAAGAATCTTAACAGGTTTGTCTATTTATATTTCTACTTCATGTTTGAATTTTTTGAACCATTCAAATACCTCAAACTTGTGTTTTATCTGATATACATATCCGTACCTAGATAGATCATCGATAAAGATAATGAAGTAGGTATAATCACTCCTGATCTGCACATCAAATGGCCCACACACGTCATTATGTACCAGGATAAGTAACTCAGTGACCCTTTCCCCATGTCCTACAAAGGGTAACTTGACCATATTTTCTCGAAGGCAAGATTCGTAAGCTGGATATGACTCTGGGTTAGAAGAGCCAAGGATCCATTCTTTTCCAGTCTTTTTATCCTGTCCTCTCCAATATGGCCTAGTCTATGATGCCACAAGTACTTCTAGTTAATTTCATCTCTGTATCTCTTTTGGCCTACGATACTTAGTATTTACTCATTTAGGTTCACATTCGCATCAACATGTAAATGATAAAGACTATTAATTAAAAGACCTCATGAACCAACTTATTTCATAAATAAATAAAAAAAAGTCTTTATTGAAACTAATTTCAAAACCTCCTATGCTAGCACAGAGACAGAAATCAAATTCTGACTAGCTATAGAAATATAATAATAGTCTTTTAAATCTAATCTAACACCAGACGGTAATCGAAAAGGATAAGTACCAATGGCCTCTACAGCAACTTTTGCTTCATTGCTGACCCAAATGATCATGTCACCTTTCTTTAACCTCCTACTTTCTATCAGACCCAGACTTTCCAGCGCCCTTGGGAATACTACTGTAGAGAAGCAACGTGGGGGGTAAGACTAACCTGCATTGAGGTATATATATAAGCACTCGAGCCAGAGTCTAATACCTAACTAGATGTAGAAGAAACTATAAGGTTAGATTCAATTACGAGCATACCTTCAGAAGGTTTATCATCCTTTTTGGTCTTTAGGCTCTTCAAGTATTTTGGACAGTTCTGTTGGGAATAGTGTCCCAAAGCCAATCGTCAGCCTATTGACAGTTGTGCTCCTTTTGTATTAGTATATAAATTATAAAAAAATAAAAGTTATTTTGATATTTTTATCACAAATTATTTCATCTTCTAATGAACTCCTGTGTTGTGGTGAAGTCCTTAGGACTATTTAGACTCAACAAAGGAGGATTTGTCGTTTAGTCCTTAAACCTGTTCGCGACCAAATGATACATTGTTACCAAGGACAACAACATTTATCAAGCATTGGTCGTTGTGTTCTATATAAGTTGGTTGTCCTCTTAACCAAGGAGTGTGGAGATACTAGTATGGCATACAGGTGAGATGTAAGGGTACATCTGCACTGAATGTGACTGACTCCGGAGCTATTTCTACTGTCAAGATTTGCTCCGATGGGATATGGATATAACTGTCCCTCCGACCTGAGACCGCCACGGTGACTTGCAAGCAACTCACTGCACTTAGGCACTGGACTACCTGAATTTCTAATTCAGTGACGGAAGGATGCTGGGTGTAGTCAAGTACTTGACTTGTCGGTGCATGTGTCAAGATGGGATTGACCACTCCAGTTCAGGAGCTGTATACAGTCGTGTTTCAATTTGGCAAAACTTTGGCCAGGATAGTCCTAGTGAGGAGTCACAGGACTGTTTGAGTTAAGCATGATTCGGATGAGAATCAGGGTTGACAGTTTAACCCTGAGTCATCCTAAACACAGGGGTCAAAAGGGATGAATTATACAGTAACCATATTCACGTAGGTTCTGAGTGTTGCGATTATGACTATTCGACCTATCCGGATGTCGGGTACCATTGCTAGATAGTCACTTTGATTAGTATAAAAATTGGTTCCTGTGCTACCGGCTTAGGTTCGAACCTGTGGAATCACACACATTAGAGGTTCCTATCTGATCTGATAGCTGGTGAAGAGTCCTACATGTCTGAAATTTTATAATCGAGAATCAGGATTCTCTGATCATGAGTTCCACACATTTTGGGTACCGGGGTCAAGAGTCCCACTAGTTTGGGACTTTTCGATCAAGGTTTCATATCGATGGACTTTGATACCCGATTGCCCATCAGATTTGGACTCAATATTTATGAGAGGTTTAATTATTGATTTGATTACTAATTAACTCAATTTAATTGAGTAATTATTTTTGGATCAAGTCCAATTGAATTGGATTCAGTTGAGTTTGACCCGATTAGGTTAAGTGTTGACCTATTCATCGAAGTGGTTTGGTCCCTGATTTGATCAGGGGTTGGGCTTAGTCAATTCCTGATTTGATTAGAATTTTATTAAGCCTAATTAAGCCTAATTAAGTTGGGTTTAATTTAGTCTAATTTTGCTTAACCTATTTTGATTAGGTTGGCTCAATTAGGTTCAAACCACCTTGATATTTCTCCCTGCGCCACCTCACTTCTTCAGCGCCCATTTGAATTCACGAGAAGCAACTTCTCATGAATTTTCTCTCACACAGAAGGCATCTCATGCCCACTCTTGTGCACCAATTTTTGGATAAACTTGATTTGTTAGCCATTCAAATTCAAAGGGTGTTTGAATTTGAATGGATAACTTATCCCTTGCGCCTTCATGCTTATCCATCTTGTGCACCACTTATCATACATGAGAAAGAGTTTCTCATGAATTTTCTCCATGCACAAATGAAGCCACGCCCCTTCTCTTCTCATGCCCAAGTGGATAGGGATGAGTTGGTTTGCATTTGAATTCAAATTCGATTTGAATTCAAATGTGCAACCACTTATCTTTATCCTCTCATGCAGATAAGACACGTCTTGCATTATTTTAAAAAGAGGAGAAAGGTAGGGCATGCAGATAATCTGATCAAAAAAAGAAAAGAGGGTGTGAGAAAGGTTTCTGTATATTTTTGAAAAGTTCAAAACATTCCGAGAGGAAAGAAAGAAAGAGAGTGGGCGCAGGGTCTTCTATGAGCACCCTAGGGTTTCAGCCTGGGGTTCAAGAAGTGAGAAAGTGAGCTACGAGTGTCGTGAGCCCACCAAATTTAAGGAAGAGCATCATCAACCTCTCAAACATGTTTGCTGATGATCCAGAGTATCCAAAGAATCAACAAACATCGATCGAAGGAGTTCGATCAGCATCGGCCGTCGAAAGGGCTCTCAACGAGCTAGCACTCGTGAGGAGCCGATCTGACCGGAAGCTTCGTGTGGACGATCTGCAGAGGTTAGACACACTGTGTGGCTATATTGCGATGATTAGATCCTCCCAACGGTGATCAGATTACGACGATCGACTATCCATACAAAGGTATTGTGTTCTGAACACATAACAGTAAATTGTTTACTGTTCAAATTTGAATTTCAAATTTAAATGCATGCATGCTATATATCATATTTAGATCCTAGTGTAAAATAAATACATATTAATTAATTAGATTAATTAATAATTTTCATTGTAAAATAGTGATTTGAAAAAAGTTTTAAAATTACCATTTTACCCCTGCACTCAAATTTCACTTAAAATGGTATCAGAGCAGGTTCTAAAATATGATATATATATTTGCATGCGTAGATTAAATTATAATCTAAAAGTTTAAATTTAAAATTTAAAATTTAAAATTTGAAATTTGAATTTTGAAAGTTGTTCGAAATTCAAAATTCAAAAATTTAAAATTCAAAATTTAAAATTTAAATTTTAAAATTTGAAATTCAAAATTCAAAATTCAAAAATTTTAAATTCAAAATTTAAAATTTGAAATTTGGTTGAAATTTAAAATTTAAAATTTAAAATTTAAAATTTAAAATTTAAAATTTAAAATTTAAAATTTAAAATTTAAAATTTAAAATTTAAAATTTAAAATTTAAAATTTAAAATTTAAAATTTAAAATTCAAAAATTTGAAATTTAAAATTTGAAATTTATTTGAAATTTAAAATTCAAAATTTAAAATTTGAAATTTGAAATTTAAAATTTAAATTTTGAAATTGGTATATTTAGATATACTTGATCTAAGTAGCAAGTAATCTAATTGTGTTGGTTGCCATGGTCGTTCGGTCATAGGAGAAAAGTAGGGTTTAAAGGTCCTCTCCTCCCATTCGATGGGGTTCTCCTATGGCGGTAGGGGTGCCACTGTAATTATATCCCATGCAGATGAAGCAGCGAAAGGATTTAATTGTAAAGGTTCAATTGTAAAATTTATCATGAATGTGTTAGATTAGATCTAAAAGAATATTTATGATTTATTTTGATTGAGTTATTTTCTATTATGTAATTAGCAATAGGATTGCTATTTATGAAATGTGCTGATCTATTTGTGAAATGAGTCAACATATTTGGTGAACAGAAAATAAAATCTTTCTAATTTAAAAATTATTTTCAAAATACCTAACCCTAACCCATCAGCCCAAATACTTAATTAAAAGAATTAAGTGTTGTCAAGTTGGTCTAGAATTATGAATTAAGACCTAAGATAATTGCATAAACTTGTGGGTCAATGGTTAGATGGATTAGGTCCATAATTGGGTTAGACCTAAGGTTAGCTTAAAGAAATAGACTAAATTAGAGTAATTGGTCAAATCTAATCAAAAGTTGAATTAGATTAGGTCAAGGACTGTCACGCCCCCGGCCCGAGATCGCGAGCAGGAGGTCGCGGCAACCGCTGCATACTTATGAAGAACTCTCTCCATAAGCATGCAAGACATCTCATCACGATATCAATGCATCACAGCGGAATAAATTCAAATAATTATTATTCAACTTTAATTCAAGTAATTAAATCAAATATCTTACATCCAATAAAATTTTACTAAAAATAAAACAATAGATCTAAGTTCAATGAAGTTGACAATGCTAAATCTCACCTCTAAAAACTCTGTCCCAATATTTCTTCCCACGCTCGTAATTAATTATCTAAATCTGAAAAATAGAAAGAAAGGTAATGAACTAGACAGCCCAGTAAGTAACAAATATCTCAACTAGATATTTCAGATATTATATAATTTTCAAGAATAATACTGTAAATAAACATAAAAATATATTTCATACTGATTTTATACAAATTCAATCTTTTCAAATATTCACATATAATATAATCATAAATTCGATTCGATTCAAAACACTCGTAACTCAATAGCCTCGACTATGACCAACGTTTAACCCCCATTGGTGGGATCCACTGAATACCAGCGCACAACCCCCACTGGCAGGGTCCACAAACACTAGCGCACAACCCCCACTGGCAGGGTCCACTAAATACCAGCGCACAACCTCCACTGGCAGGGTCCACTGAGTACCAACGTATAATCCCCATTGGTGGGGCCCACTGAACATAGTTAGGTTGAGAGTATAAATCCGATCTGTATCAAAATACTTTTATATCATAATATATCATAATTTTTCACTGAATATGTGCATAATCGATGTACCATAATATTTCAAAAGTACTTTTCTTTCAAAACATAATTTCATAAATCATGCATAATTTTAGAGAATAATTATTTATTTTCAGAATAAGTATGAAATATCTCGAGAAGATGATTCATTACTTACCTTTCACAGAGCACTGAATGAATAGATCGACTAACTTCTAGGAGATTCTTCAGTGCCTATTACCCAAAATTATATTTTTATATTAATTTTAATTCAAAATTAAATCTAAACAAATTCTAAATCAAACCTCACTTAGAATCAGACTCTTCCCTAAACTCGATCAAAATCATCAAAATGAAGCCTTTCACTATACTAATCTTAGAAGGATAACTTTGGAGAGAGAAATCCATCAAGAGAGAGAAACAATCTAGAGAGAGAAAATTCTAGAGAGAGAAAGTAGAGAGAGAAAGTCCAATTTTAAAGAGAGAAAGTAAGGGTTCAGACTGAAAGAAGAGAGAGAAACTCTTCCTCATTTTTATTTTATTATTTATTTATTTTTTCTTTTTTTTTCCTTTTTTCATTTTTCCTTTTTTTTTCCTTCACGGAAGAGAGAGGAGAAAATCCTATTTATTATTATTATATTATTTTTCTTCTCTCTCTTTTTTTTTCTTTTTCTTTTCTTTTTCTTTTCTTTTCCTTCTTTTCTTTTCTTTTTCTTTTCTTTTCCTTCTTCTTTTCTTTTCTTCTTCCTGGGCTTCCTTTGGGCCGAAATAGGGGACCGACAAGTCCCCACTTGGAGTTCCGACCGACGGTGCAGCCAGCGTGGGGCGACTGTCAGCAGGAGGGGGGGCAACCCAACGATGAGAGGAGGGCCAAACCGGTGGTCGGCGGTGACCACCGACGTCGAAAATCAAAGAAAAACAGCAAAAAATAAAAGTTTCTTCCGCAATAAAATCTGGTGACTCCAGTCGCCGGCGAGCGTGCACACCAGCAGGGAAGGAAAGGGGAGAAGAGAGGAAGGGGAGGAGGCTTACCTCTGATGCCGGCGAGGCCTTTCCGATGAGTAATTGGACGGACACAGGGATGGGTCTCCGTGAGGATTTTCCGATGATTGCCGCCGTTTTGCCCCGGGATTTCACGATGAGAGAAAGAGTGGAGGGTTCTCCTCCTTAAATAGAGCCGGAGGGGGCTCTTTTCTGACTCTGATTGGGAGCCGGTGAATGGAGGAAGAAGACTCCCTTCGGGAGTTCTTCTCCTCTATTTTTCTTCTTTTTTTTTTTTATTTGGGGTTTGGTGGGCTGAGTTTGTTACATGGGCTGGGCCATCACATTCTTCGCCTCTAAAAGAAATTTCGTCCTCAAAATTTTTCTTGCTTGAGTCTTCATAGTTTCTTACTTGAATCTCATCCACAAATATTTCAATATTCTAATTCTTGATATGAATTCATTCTTAAATCATTTCATAAGAAAAAAGTTGGTACATCAAATATCGATATGAAATGGAACCATTCTGTTGCTCCTAGATTGATTTTGATGATTACAAAGCAGATTGAAGGGATACAAATATTTTTATTTGAAAAAGTCTTTATGCTCTTCAGGGGCAAAATCATAATTTTACTAAAATCCTGATTTGATAGTATCATTTGGTAGAACAAATGATTTGTAATCTATTGATGAAAATTTCATTATTTTTGGACTTATATTTTTGAAGTTATGAATGTTTGAAGTGCATGAGTCGACTCATGAGTCAACTCATGGCACAATGAGCTGCTTGGCACGCTAAAATTTCCCTTGGCACGCTGGTTTTTTGGCTTGGCACGACCTGTGAGTCGACTCATGAGTCGACCCACAAGGCATGAGTCGACTCATGAGTCGACTTCTGCTGTTTTGGGCCAAAATATCCAGAAACCCAAATCTCTGGATTTTACAACAGAGGTCGACTCATGAGTCGACCCCTGAAGCATGAGTCGACTCATGAGTCGACCCCTGCGACGGGAATTGTCCGCAACGGCTAGTTTTTTGCCCGTTTTAGTTACCTTTAATGCTCACGTTAAATGCTCTAACGGCTCTTTTTCTGCCAAAAATATTTTCCCTTGTTTCTTAAAGCTATAAAAGGTTTCAAAAGGTGGAAAATAAAAGGGGATCTACAATATACACGAGAGATACAGGGGATCTACAATATACACGAGAGATACAAGAGATTTTGAAAGAGAAAAGCAAGAGCGTTCAAAAGGGCATTCAAGAGCATTCAAAGAGAGGGTTTTTCAAGCCAACTTTTCAACCCTGATCAAGAGCTCTTTCAAAGCCTTCAAGAAGCCTTCAATCAAAGCTCACCTATTCCTCAAGCATTCATTCAACTCTTCATCCACCTTGAGGAAATCAAAAAAGGGGATTCTTCATTTGAGTAAAGTGCATTTAATGTTATATTCGCTCATTTAAGGAGCTATTCTTGTACTTATTTATGCTCTAAACTATCTTACTCTTTGTGAGTAATTGTTCTTATTTTTGGAGGGTTTCTAAAATAAGGGAAGGTTGATCCGAACCTGAAATCGGAGTGTATTGGGTTGGCTTGTACCCGAAAAACAAGTGGACTAGCTTGGGATAGCTAGTGTTGGAGTTTCCGACGTTTGTATTCGGGTTGAATACAAGTATAGTGGATTGGAATTCTCAAGTAGGAGCTTGGGGAGTGGATGTAGGTGCAAGGTTGGCACCGAACCACTATAAATCCTTGTATTTGTGGTGTGCTTTATTGTTTCTCTTTATTTCTTTATTATATCCTTGCATTCTTGCTTTAGGTAATTAATCTTGAACTAAAGTCTTTCTCCTCATTCATCAAGCTTTTAACAAATACTTTTCATAAGTAATTAGTTAAGCTTAAATTTTTTAGAAACCCAATTCACCCCCCCCTCTTGGGTTGCATAGCTGGGCAACAAGTGGTATCAGAGCCCGGTGCTCTAGCCCTTCTTTGATCTAACAATCAAAGAGCCAAAGATCTATGGCAACCCATGTCGGTACTTCTCTAGCCGAGGGGCAATCTACCAACCGACCTCCACTTTTCAATGGGTCTAATTATACCTATTGGAAAGCTCGGATGAAGATATTCATACAAGCACTCGACTATGATATGTGGAGTATCATAGTGAACGGTCCTCACACACCCACCAAGATTATAGATGGTGAGGAGTCAACCAAACTCGAGAAAGAATGGGATGAGGTTGATAAGAAATTGGCACAATTAAATGCTAAAGCTATGAATGTTCTTTATTGTGCACTTGATGCAAATGAATTTAATCGCATTTCTACTTGTGCATCTGCTAAAGAAATATGGGATAGGTTAGAAGTAACCCATGAGGGAACAAATCAAGTAAAAGAGTCTAAAATAAACATGCTTGTGCATAAATATGAATTGTTTAAAATGGAGCATGATGAGTCCATAACTGCTATGTTTACTCGTTTTACTGATATAATTAATGGTTTGAAGAGTCTTGGCAAATCTTATACTAACAGTGAGCTTGTAAGGAAGATTCTCAGGTCATTGCCAAGAACTTGGGAAGCCAAGGTGACTGCCATCCAAGAAGCTAAGGACTTGAACACTCTACCTCTAGAAGAGCTTCTTGGATCCTTGATGACTCATGAACTTAGCATGAAGCAACATCAAGAGGATGAAGTCAAAAAGAAAAGAACCATTGCCCTCAAATCCACAGCTTCGCCTGATGATGAAACGGATGACACTGAAGATGAAGAACAGGATGAAGAGATGGCACTCATCACCCGGAGATTTAAGAAGTTTCTAAGAAAAAGGAAACAGGGGATGAGAAAGAAGTCATTCACAAAAGGGGAACAAAGCAAAGAGAAAGAGAAAGATCAACCCCTTATATGCTACGAGTGCAAGAAGCCGGGATATTTCAAATCCAAATGTCCACAACTGAAGAAAGGTCCCAAAAAGTTCAAAAAGAAAGCAATGATGGCGACTTGGAGTGCGAGTGATGACTCAAGCTCCGATGAAGAAACCTCAATAGAACAAGCCAACCTGTGCCTTATGGCACACGAAAATGAGGTAACTTCTGAATCCCCTAGTGAATTTACTTTTGAAGAATTGCATGAAGCATTCTATGATTTAATTGATGAATTAAAGAAACTAGGGATGAAAAATAAAGAACTGAAATTAGAAAATCAGTCCTTAGTGAAACAAGCTGAAAACCTTTCAATTGAAAAATCTACCTTGATTCAAGAAAATCAAAGCTTAAAGAATGAAATTAACAAGCTGAAACCTATAGTAGATAAGTTCACCTTAAGTTCAAACAAACTAAATATGATTCTTGATAATCAAAAAGCTGTATATGATAAGGCTGGACTTGGCTATAACCCCTTGAAGAAATAAAAATTTTTGAAGAATATTTATGTAAATTATTCAAGTAACAAGTCTACAAATATTACTTGTTTCAAATGTGGTAGAATAGGACATAAATCATACACATGCCTTATTAATAAATCTGCAAACACAACTATAAAGAAAATATGGGTTCCAAAAGGAACCATTTTGACTAACCTAAAAGGACCCAAGAAAGCTTGGGTACCTAAGACAGAAACTTGACTTTTGCTTGCAGGTGTATCTAGCATCCCAAGGAGGAAACAGGAAATGGTATCTTGACAGTGGATGCTCGAGACACATGACTGGTGATGAATCACAATTCATCACGCTTGATGCTAAGGATGGAGGGATGGTCACCTTTGGAGATAATGGCAAAGGAAAGATCATCGGGATAGGTAACATTGGTATCACTCCCTTCAAATACATTAAAAATATTTTGTTAGTTAAAGGTTTAAAGCATAACTTACTTAGCATTAGTCAATTTTGTGTTAAAGGGTAGAAAGTTGTTTTTGAATCATCTGTTTGCATTGTGACTAGTCCTATTAACGATGGCATTAAATTTATAGGACATAGGCATGGCAATGTTTATATGGTAGATTTGAATGATTTAGCCAAATTAGACATGCAATGCCTAGTATCCTTGAATGCTAAAGTTAATGAGACTAGTTGGCTGTGGCATCGTAGACTTGCACATATTAGCATGCATTCTCTTTCAAAATTAATTAAGAAAGAATTAGTTCTTGGTTTGCCAAAACTGAATTTTGAAAAGGATAGAATTTGTGATGCATGCCAATTAGGTAAACAAACTAGAGTTTCATTTAAATCCAAAAATATTGTTTCAACTTCTAGACCTTTAGAGCTCTTGCATATGGACTTATTTGGACCAACTAGAACCACTAGTTTAGGAGGAAAATGATATGGTTTTGTAATTATAGATGATTACTCTCGTTTTACTTGGATTTTTTTTTTGGCACACAAAGATGAAACTTTTCATATTTTCACTAAATTTCACCGAAAAGCCACTAATGAAAAAGGGTTTTCAATTCAAAATATTAGAAGTGATCATGGAACTGAATTTGAAAATCAAGACTTTGAAAATTTTTGTGATGAAAATGGAATTGGCCATAACTTCTCTGCTCCTAGGACACCCCAACAGAATGGGGTAGTTGAAAGGAAAAACAGAACCTTAGAAGAAATGGCCCGTACCATGCTTTGTGAAAGCAACCTTCCAAGATATTTTTGGGCAAAAGCAATTAACACAGCATGTTACATTTTAAATCATGCTTTGATTAGACAATTTTTAAAGAAAACCCCCTATGAACTTTGGAAAGGAAGAAAACCAAATATTGCATATTTTCATGTTTTTGGTTGCCGATGTTTTGTATTAAATAATGGCAAAGAAAGACTTGGTAAATTTGATGCAAAATCAGATGAAGCAATCTTTCTAGGTTACTCCTCCACTAGTAAAGCATTTAGAGTTTTCAACAAAAGAACTTTAGTAGTTGAGGAGTCCATACATGTTGTTTTTGATGAATCTAACGATCTTCCTTCAAGGAAGAATGAGGATGTTGATGCAGATCCACTAATAGAAGGTATGAAGGAGATCACTCTGAAAGATTCAGCAACTCCAAAAGACAAGGATCAAGAAGACAAACAAGATGAGAGAGGTGAAGAAATTCAAGAACAACCTCAAGGTACAAATGACCTACCCAAGGAATGGAGGTATGTTCACAACCACCCTAAGGAGTTAATTATTGGTGATCCTATGCATGGGGTAAAAACTCATTCTTCACTTAGAGATGTATTTAATCATTGTGCTTTTGTATCTCATCTTGAACCTAAAACTTTTGAAGAAGCTGAAAATGATCATAATTGGATTAATGCAATGCAAGAGGAACTTAATCAATTTGAAAGAAATAATGTTTGGACCTTAGTATCAAGACCTAAAAATTATTCAATAATTGGCACAAAATGGGTCTTTAGAAACAAATTAGATGAGCATGGAAATGTAATTAGAAATAAAGCAAGACTGATTGCTAAGGGATATAATCAAGAAGAAGGAATTGATTTTGATGAAACTTTTGCACCTGTTGCTAGATTAGAAGCTATTAGACTTCTACTTGCATATGCTTGCTTTATGAAATTCAAATTATTTCAAATGGATGTTAAAAGTGCATTTTTAAATGGATATATTGCTGAAGAAGTATATGTAGAACAACCCCCTGGATTTGAAAATCATGCTTTTCCTAATCATGTCTTTAGATTAAATAAAGCTTTATATGGATTAAAACAAGCACCTAGAGCATGGTATGATAGGCTAAGCAAATTTCTACTAAATAATGGTTTTTCAAGAGGTAATGTAGATACAACCCTCTTTATTAAAAGAAATCAAAATGATATGCTAGTTATACAAATTTATGTTGATGACATAATTTTTGGGTCTACTAATGAATCCCTTTGTCAAGACTTTGCTAAGCTTATGCAGGGGGAGTTCGAGATGAGCATGATGGGAGAACTCACCTTCTTCTTCGGACTCCAAATCAAACAATCAAAAGAGGAAATCTCCATCACCCAAAGCAAGTACACCAAGGAACTACTCAAAAGATTTGGAATGGAGAACTGCAAACCAATTGGCACACCAATGAGTCCCTCATGTAAGCTTGACAAGGATGATGAAGGTAAATGTGTAGACTTAAAATACTATAGAGGTATGATTGGCTCATTATTATATTTAACTGCAAGTAGGCCTGATATCATGTTTAGTGTTTGTTTATGTGCTAGATATCAATCAAATCCTAAAGAATCTCATTTGAATGCTGTTAAAAGAATCCTTAGATACTTAAATGGTACTCAAACTCTAGGGTTATGGTACTCTAAGGACTCACAAATTGATTTATTAGGATATTCAGATGCTGATTTTGCTGGATGTAAATTAGATAGAAAAAGCACAAGTGGAACTTGCCAATTTTTTGGAGTTAACCTAATCTCATGGTTTAGCAAGAAACAAAATTCGGTGGCACTGTCTACGGCTAAGGCCGAATACATTGCAGCCGGAAGTTGTTGTGCTCAAATCTTGTGGATTAAGCAACAACTCGAAGACTTTGAAATCAAACTTAATGAAACACCAATAAGATGTGATAACACAAGTGCCATAAATCTATCTAAAAATCCAATTCAACACTCAAGATCCAAACATATTGAAATAAGACATCATTTTATAAGAGAACATGTTCAAAATAAAAATATAATTCTTGAATATGTTTGCACTGAAAATCAATTAGCTGATATCTTTATAAAGGCCCTTAGTGAGGATAGATTCTGTGAAATTAGGAGAAATCTAGAAATTCTAGATCCATATGCCTAAATTTTTCTCAATTTCCAAGAATTGAGGTCAAAAATTCTTAGAGCTCAATTTTCAACATCTATCCTGGTCCCAAAAGCTCAAGTTTATCATTCTAAAAACTTATCTTTGAGCAAAACTCCTTCTCCCAAAATTTCAAATTTTTCTGGAATTTATTCACATTTTTTTTCTGAATTTCTGAACTTCATGAGTCGACCCCCATGAGTCGACTCAATGGCAAACTTGTTATTTCCTTAAACTTCCCACGGGCTCATTGTTTTTATATGGGATCCTGTTCGTGAGCCGACTCATCCTTTCATCTTCCTCCTTCCAAAAGCCGACTTCCCCATTTTCTTTTGCTCCAAATCCAAGGATCTAGCTCGAGGCACTTCTCTCTCCTTCTCTCCACCAAAAATCACCACCTTGGAAAGGGATTTTTGTGCTTTCTCCCATTGTTTGGCATGGTTGGAGCATGCCCCAGCACTCCACCGTTCTTCCCAAATCCACCTCTTTTCTCCACCAAAATCCCTCTTCACTCTCTTGTGATCCCTCCTCCACTCATTCACTTGTTCCTCCAAGTCTCCTTGCTTGCTACTGTAGTGAATATGGCTCCAAAGATGAAGCTTCCCCAAAGAAGAAAGTCAGTCCGTGAGCTTGAAGAAAATGTCCGAAAGAAAAGGCAAGCTGCTCAGTCTTCCACTGCTCCCACTCCAGCTTCAGTATCTGCTCAAGGTCCCCCTCAATCCTCCCTAAGCCCCAGTAAGAATCCTCTATCTGATAGAAAAGTTGAAATCGGGAAGAATATAGATTTTCGGTTCTTTGAAAAAGAGGGTTTTACATTTGCAACTAAGATTAAAAACCAAGGATGGGGTTTCTACTGCTCCCTTAAGGAAGTCACCTATGTTGACCTAGTTAGAGAATTCTACCAGAATCTACATTATGGAAATGGGTCAGTGACTTCAACAGTCAAGGGTATTGATATTTGCTTGGATTCTAGTATATTGGGAGAAATACTTCATTTGCCTAGTGAGGGTTACTCTTATATGGAACTCCCAGTAAAAGAAGAGGGGATCAGTGTTATTCTAGGGGGAACTTATTCAGGGAATTTAAATAAATTGGAAGCAAAGATTTTGTCCATTGAGATGAGGATCCTGCATCAGATGGTAACGAAGCTCTTCTTTCCTAGGAGTGGTAGGCATGATTTACTTTCCAGCAGAGATGTATCTATCATATTTCATGTCATCACTCAGACCCCCTTGAACCTCCCTGCACTTATGATAGAGGCCATGAGAGAGATTTTGAACAGATCCAAGGCACACTTGCCTTTTGGTATGGCCCTTACTCGAGTATTTAGGAGGTTTGGAGTTAGCTGTGAGGGGGAGGCATCTACTAAGCTCTCTCATGTGAACACCTTCAACCAACACACCCTGCACCGAATGGGATTTACAAAGACTGATGGTGGTTGGATCAAGGGATCTGAGGAGAGAGCTAAGGAGAGAGCTGGGGAGAGAATTGAAGATAGAGCTGAAGATAGAGCTGAAGACAGAGTTGAAGATAGAGTAGAAGAAGAAAGTCCATCATCTCCTATCCATGACTTCAGGGCAGCATCACCAAATATCCAGTTCATTCCTGATACAGAGGCTGGCCCTTCAGAGTTTACTAGGATGCCCACACCAGTGTATCAGCCAGAGAGCAGAGCACCTCAATCAGAGTTCAGACTGGCTGACGATCAGATCGAGCAGATATCACAGCGTGTGGCCTCTTTGCTATCTAGTCAGTGGAGCAGTACTACTTTTGCACCAGGAGCCACTTCTTCTGATCAGACCATGACTCCCCACATATCCACTGTGTTTCAGATGATATCAGATCAGTCCATCCGGATTCAGCAGCTTGAGGACACTGTCTGGAGACTGACTGGCAGAGTTCTTGACTTGCAGGGGCAAGTCCTTGCTTTGGCCCATCCTTAGCCACAGGAGTCCACTATTGAGGTCACAGACCTCACTGCAGAGGCTGGCAGGCTCAGAGGAGCACTGGAGGGTGGATATGAGTTACTGAGGAGAGAGATCCGAGGATCGAGTGAGCATGCATCCACTCAGTTCACTGCTCTACTTCAGTCTGTTTCCAGAGCACTGAACGTACTTGATTCCATCAGACTCACCATTTCTGTTCAGTCCTTAGCCTCTCAGCGTTCTCAGCCACCCAGTTCATCTCGCTCTCCTGCTCATGCCAGAGGCAGACGGGGTAGAGGACGCACTTCTGATCGAGATCATGATCATTACTAGATCCTAGGTGTTAGTGTCTTGTTCTAGGATCTGTATTTTGGGGCCATGTATTGACAATTAGCTGGTTGACTTTTATATTATGAACTATGTATTGAAACAATTATGGTTTTATGGTATCATCTTTTACTTATATTTCTACCTTTTGTAATGATGTCGATCATATTTTGGTTATATATATTCTCCTTGTTGAAATATTGTCTTCTCTTTGTTGTTGTTTGCTGTTAATAATTGCTGTATTAAGGGGGAGCAAACATCTGTGATAAACTCTAAAGGGGGAGAAATTAAAGAATGTTTCAGAAAAAGGAGGAGTTAACCATGTTTGATGATGTCAAAAAGGGGAAGAAATTAAACAAAAAAAAAAAAAAATCCATCAAAAGCAAAACCATAAATTATGAGCAATTAAAGAAAAAGCAACCCATCAAAAGCAAAATTACAAATTATGAGAAATTAATGAATGAATTGGAGAATTTAAAGAACAATATCAAAAGTACAATGCTAAGTACAATGCAAATAAGTAACTTTTAAATTACTTCTTTACATATGCTCTGATTTGCTTTAAAAATTTAAATATGCTCTGATATACTTCAAAATTCCAACTTGCTCTGATACATCTTTTGAAATTTTATTTACCTTGATACATCTTAAGAAATTTAACTTACTCTGATACATCTTAAAATTTTTAACTTGCTCTGATACATTGTAAAATTTTTTTTTTTTTCTCTGATAACATTGTAAAATTGTTTTTCTTGCTCTGATACATTGCAAAATTTATTTTTTCTCTTGCTCAAAATGATCTAATACACTTTCCAAATCAACTCTTAAACATGCTTTGGCACACATAATTATTTTTTGCTCTGATGCTAAAACTAAAATCAAATGAGAATGAGCAAATTTTTAAAATACAGCTTGATCTGATAACAAAAATAAGTTTTCTGCTCTAACACCAAAATCACATAATCAAATGAGCATATCTTCAAATCTTTAAGCAAATGGGCAAACTATTCTTGCATATGACCATTTATATCACATGCCAAAAGAATCATACTCTTTTCAAGCATATAAATCTATAATGCATTCACATAAATACTTTTGTTCAAGTATTTTATCATCATCAAAAAGGGGGAGACTGTTGCTCCTAGATTAATTTTGATGATTACAAAGCAGATCGAAGGGATACAAATATTTTTATTTGAAAAAGTCTTTATGCTCTTCAGGGGCAAAATCATAATTTTACTAAAATCCTGATTTGATAGTATCATTTGGTAGAACAAATGATTTATAATCTATTGGTGAAAATTTCATTATTTTTGGACTTATATTTTTGAAGTTATGAATGTTTGAAGTGCATGAGTCGACTCATGAGTCAACTCATGGCACAATGAGCTGCTTGGCACGCTAAAATTTCCCTTGGCACGCTAGTTTTTTGGCTTGGCACGACCTGTGAGTCGACTCATGAGTCGACCCACAAGGCATGAGTCGACTCATGAGTCGACTTCTGATGTTTTGGGCCAAAATATCCAGAAACCCAAATCTCTGGTTTTTGCAACAGAGGTCGACTCATGAGTCGACCCCTGAAGCATGAGTCGACTCATGAGTCGACCCCTGCGACGGAAATTATCCATAATGGCTAGTTTTTTGCCCGTTTTAGTTACCTTTAATGCTCACGTTAAATGCTCTAACGGCTCTTTTTCTGCCAAAAATATTTTCCCTTGTTTCTTAAAGCTATAAAAGGTTTCAAAAGGTGGAAAACAAAAGGGGATCTACAATATACACGAGAGATACAGGGGATCTACAATATACACGAGAGATACAAGAGATTTTGAAAGAGAAAAGCAAGAGCATTCAAAAGGGCATTCAAGAGCATTCAAAGAGAGGGTTTTTCAAGCCAACTTTTCAACCCTGATCAAGAGCTCTTTCAAAGCCTTCAAGAAGCCTTCAATCAAAACTCACCTATTCCTCAAGCGTTCATTCAACTTTTCATCCACCTTGAGGAAATCAAAAAAGGGGATTCTTCATTTGAGTAAAGTGTATTTAATGTTATATTCGCTCATTTAAGGAGCTATTCTTGTACTTATTTATGCTCTAAACTGTCTTACTCTTTGTGAGTAATTTTCTTATTTTTGGAGGGTTTCCAAAATAAGGGAAGGTTGATCCAAATCTGAAATCGGAGTGTATTGGGTTGGCTTGTACCCGAGAAACAAGTGGACTAGCTTGGGATAGCTAGTGTCGGAGTTTCCAACGTTTGTATTCGGGTTGAATACAAGTATAGTAGATTGGAATTCTCAAGTAGGAGCTTGGGGAGTGGATGTAGGTGCAAGGTTGGCACCGAACCACTATAAATCCTTGTGTTTGTGGTGTGCTTTATTGTTTCTCTTTATTTCTTTATTATATCCTTGCATTCTTGCTTTAGGTAATTAATCTTGAACTAAAGTCTTTCTCCTCATTCATCAAGCTTTTAACAAATACTTTTCATAAGTAATTAGTTAAGCTTAAATTTTTTAGAAACCCAATTCACCCCCCCCTCTTGGGTTGCATAGCTGGGCAACACATTCATTTTCTTATTTATCAAGATCAACATCTCAAAGATTTTTAATATTTCAAGATTTCAAAATTATGATCTCATTTTTTGTAAAAATTAATGTTCAATATCTCATGACTCTAATTAAAATCAAATCTATCTCTTGTGAATAGAAGAAGGTCAATGTCTCTATTCTTGCATAAGAACTTCATTCATCATCATCATTCATTTTTTTATTTTTTAAAATATTAATCACTCTTAATTTCAACACATCATAAGATAGGAAAACATACTTCTATGAATCATTTGATGACATCCTAATCAATCAAAATTCAAAAATATTTTTTCTTATTCGTACTTTCAAAAGTTGAAGATTTATCATTTCAATTTCATTCTCAAACTTTTGATATTTTAATTCTCGATACAACTTCATCATTAAGTCATTTCTTAAAGATCAATATCACTATTGTTGATTGAATCAATATCACTATTTCTAGTCATCAAAATTTTTCTTACTCAAACCCTCAAACTCTTACATATTCTAATTCTTGAAGCAAATTTTATCATTAAGTCATTCCATAATAAAAATCAATAACTCAAAAATTGACCTAAATCAAAACTATATATATATATATATTTTATAATTTAAAATCAATATCTCTATTCTAAGTAAGTATATCAATTTTTCTTTATCTAAACATTAACAATGATTAATTAATCGATTCATTATCAAATTAAATTATAAATAACTCTAATCCATCTTTTGTAGAATAATCATCAATATCAATAGATAACCTCAATCTTTTCTTTTCAGTCAGAGAAATAATAATGATCAAAAGAGTCCAAACTTTAAATTTTATTATACTTTGGAGATAAATATTTGAGTATAATAATCTAAGATCGAAATCATTATTCGATAAACAATCTCAAATTCTTCCTCACTTAGAATCAGACTCTTCCCTAAACTCGATCAAAATCATCAAAATGAAGCCTTTCACTACGCTAATCTTAGAAGGATAACTTTGGAGAGAAAAATCTATCAAGAGAGAGAGAAACAATCTAGAGAGAGAAAATTCTAGAGAGAGAAAGTAGAGAGAGAAAGTCTAATTTTAGAGAGAGAAAGTAAGGGTTCAAACTGAAAGAAGAGAGAGAAACTCTCCCTCATTTTTATTTTATTATTTATTTTTTCTTTTCTTTTTCCTTTTTTCCTTTTTTCTTTTTTTTTCCTTCACGGAAGAGAGAGGAGAAAATCCTATTTATTATTATTATATTATTTTTCTTCTTCTTTTTCTTCTCTCTCTTTTTTTTTTCTTTTTCTTTTCTTTTCCTTCTTTTTCTTTTCTTTTTCTTTTCTTTTCCTTCTTCTTCTTTTCTTTTCTTCTTCTCGGGCTTTCTTTGGGCTGAAACAGGGGACCGGCAAGTCCCCACTTGGAGTTCCGACCGACGATGCAACCGGCGTGGGGCGGTCATCGGTAGGAGGGGAGGTGACCCAACAACGAGACGAGGGCCAAACCGATGGTCGGCGGTGACCACCGGTGTCAGAAATCAAAGAAAAATAGTAAAAAATAAAAGTTTCTTTCGCAACAAAATCTGACGACTCCGGTCGCCGGCGAGCATGCACACCAGCATGGGAAGGAAAGGGGAGAAGAGAGGAAGGGGAGGAGGCTTACCTCTGACACCGGCGAGGCCTTTTCGGCGAGCAATTGGATGGACACAGGGATGGATCTCCGTGAAGATTTTTCGATGATTGCCGTCGTTTTGCCCCGAGATTTCTCGATGAGAGGGAGAGAGGAGGGTTCTCCTCCTTAAATAGTGCCGGAGGGGGCTCTTTTCCGACTCTGATTGGGAGCCAGTGAACGGAGGAAGAAGACTCCCTTCGGGAGTTCTTCTCCTCTATTTTTCTTCTTCTTTTTTTTTTATTTTTTATTTGGGCTTTGGTGGGCTGAGTTTGTTACATGGGCTGGGCCATCACAAGGACACTCTAGTCTCAACTCCAATAGTTGTAGTTGAATGGGTCCATGTCTTTAACTAGACCAAGATGGACTTAATTCATGGCTACGTGGTGGAATCCTATTTACTAAGTTGATCAAATTAAAACTAATGAACCGGTTGGTGTCTAAGGTAAGTTCGCAGTTTGACCAGTGGTTCTTAAGTGGGAGCTACTCGCATTGATTCGATCTCTGACGAGGTAATGGCTTATCCCCACCATTGATCTCACTTACTTGGCCAACCTGGTGAGTTAGGTTTTGATTAGATCACTTGGTGATTAGAGCTCACCTATGTCATTAGGTAAATCAGTGTGACTGATTTAGGTGCTCCTAATGCCAGCTTTAATTAAATCCTTTTTAATCTGACTTGATGAAGTCAGTGGGAGGATTGAAATTGACTGGTTAATTTCTTCTCTTCCTTCACTTAAGAAAATCCTCAAAAATTATTAGATCCCTAAAATGATTAAGTTATAGTGATAACTAAGTCATAGCCTCCCATTAAGTGAGTGATAATGAGTCCATTAGTTTAATAATCACTGGAGGCCCAAAGGCCTGGTGCTTATTGACTAATGGAATTATCATTCATAGTATGATAATTTGGTTGAGTCTTTCTGATGGTGGTCAGGTTGGCTGACCAAAGTCGGGCCTGATCATTTATTGGTCCGATTCACCAAATCAAGTCATGTTAATGGTTGGACCTAACCAGATCTTTTCAGTGGAGGCCAAAGCCTACTGATTAGGTTCTGGGGCAAAATTTATTACTAGAAGTTGTTTAGAGAAGCAACTGGTTATGAACCTACCCATAGATGCACATGGGTTGACCAACCAAAGTTGGGCTCGTGTGTGGTCTGTGTGGATTCTAGTACCCACTAAGGAATTAAAGTAATTCCTCAAATTGAAGGTTGAGGCTACCAGTTCATAAAAATACTAGGAGAAACTTTAGACTAAAGTCCAAGTTTTTAGTGTTAATAATTTATATACTAATAGAGGTCTGATTTTTCTTTATGCAGCTATGGCCACTACCCTGTCGCTTCGGTCATTATTAGATAATGACAAGCTCCTGGGACCTAATTTTGATAGCTGGTATCGAAAATTAAAAATCATCCTTGAGCATGAGTAGATCCTTTATGTAGTAACAGATTCGGCACCTGAGGAGCCAGCCCTGAATGCTAGAGGGACGGTCTGAGATACTTACCAGAAGTGGTTCAACGACCGCACCACCGTTCGATGCATAATACTGGCGGTAATGAATGATGAGTTCAACCATAAGTTTGAGAATGCCCAGCCGCAGGAGATGCTTCAAATGTTGAATGACTCCTTTGGCACGTCTGACGATGTTGAAAGGCACAAAACTAGTTGTGCCATTTTCAATGCTCGGATGAGGGATGGGGCCTCAGTCACCGATCATGTACTGTACATGATCGAAATGATTGAGCACCTAAATAAACTGGGCTTTCCCTTGGACGAGCAGCTCGGTAAGGATGCAATCCTTAATTCCTTGCCCAAGTCCTTCCTCCCCTTCCTTACACATTTTCAAATGACAAAGCCTGCAGTGAACTACCACGACTTGTTGGGGCTACTGCAGAACTTTGAGAAGGACCACCAGCTCCATAAGGAGTCGGTGAATATTGTGGGAGGGTCTTCTTCTGGTCGTCGATCCTTTAAGAAAGGGAAGAAGAACAACAAGAAGAAGAATAAGAAGGTGCAGTCACATGCTGGGACGTCTGCACAGGATCAGACCAAGAAGTGCAAGTCCGACCAAAGCTAGGCAGAGTGCTTCTTTTGCAAGAAGTAGGGGCACTAGAAGAGGAACTATCCTCTATACATTGCCTCCCTGGACCCAAATAGGCCAAAGAAGAAGCAAGCTAATTATATAATAACACCTTGCAACTTTTTCATTTGTGATACTACTACCTGGGTACTGGATACCGGAAGCCCTTATCATATTTGCAATTCGATGCAAGGTCTACAGGTCAGTGGGAGATTTGATGACGGCGAGAGGTTCCTGAACGTTGGAGATGGAAGCAAAGTTCCAGTTCTAGCTTTAGGAATCATGAACCTACTAATCAATTCTCGTAATATAATTATGAGTGAATGTCACTATTGTCCAAGCTTTTTATTAAATATTATTTTTGTAGGCTTTTTGGCTATGTACGGTTATGAATTTTTAATAAAAAAAATATTTATAATATCATTTTGAATAGTATTATAATGTTTGTTGGATAACTAAATAATAGAATTTACTTACTATCACAGCCTGTAAATGTGGTTCAAACCTTCGATAAACGTCCTAGAATAGATAATGTGCCAGAAGTCTATCTTTGGCATTGTAGGCTAGGTCATATCAATAAGAACAGGATAAACAGGTTGGCTCAAGAAGGAATTCTTGAAGTTGGTGATTGTGAATCACTTCCAACTTATGAGTCCTGTCTTCTTGGGAAGATGACCAAGTCACCTTTTACTAGAAAAGGTGAGCGAGCCAGTGAACTCTTGGGTCTGGTACATTCTGATGTATGTGGACCCATGAGCTCAAGTGTAAGAGGTGGATATTTCTACTTCATAACCTTCACAGACGACCTATCGAGGTATGGGTATGTCTACTTAATGAAGTATAAGTCGGAGTCATTTGAAATGTTCAAACTATTAAAAAATGAGGTAGAAAAATAAATTGGGAAGTGTATTAAAACTCTTCGATCTGATCGAGGAGGTGAATACCTTTCCAATGATTTTCTGACATATCTTGGGGAGAATGAGATTCTCTCTTAGTGGACTCCTCCTGGAACACCACAGCATAATGGTGTGTCTGAAAGGAGGAATCGGACCTTGTTGGACATGGTTTGATCCATGATGGGGTTTGCTGGTCTTCCGATCTCCCTCTGGGGATATGTGCTCGAATCGGCTTGTTACCTTCTAAATAGGGTTTCGAGTAAGTCTGTAACCAAAACGTCATATGAGATATGGATAGGACGTAAGACAGTACTCTCGCACCTTAGGGTTTGAGGGTGTCTGGCTTATGTTAAATGTTTAATTATGGACAAGCTTGGACCTAGGTCTGACAAGTGTAATTTCATAGGGTATCCAAAAGAGATCAAAGGGTATTATTTCTACCTAGCTGATGAGCAAAAGGTGTTTGTCAGCCTTAAGGCAATCTTTTTAGAAAAGAAGTTCCTTGGTGAAGGGACTGTTGCCTCTAAGGTCAAACTTGAGGAAGTTCGGCAGGTGAAAAAACTGACACAAGTAGCTGAACCTGAACCGGATTTGGTTAGATCAGATCCGGAGCCCATTGTTCCTGTACCCTTAAGGCGATCGGGTAGAGTACCACGTCAACCGGATAGATACTATGGTTTCTTAATCCGGGATGGAGATCCTATCGAACTTGATGAAAACGATGAGGATCTGATCACCTACATGGATGCAATGCAGAGACCTGACTCTGAGAAATGGCTAGAGGCCATGAAATCCGAAATGGAGTCCATGAAGGTCAACGATGTGTGGACATTGGTTGACCCACTCGAAGGAGTAAAACCCATAGGGTGTAAGTGGGTCTTCAAGAGGAAGAGGGGCGCAGACGAAAAGGTGGAAACCTATAAAGTCCGTCTGGTTGCCAAGGGATATCGTCAACATTATGGTATAGACTATGACGAGATATTTTCTCCTGTGGCAATGCTCAAATCCATTCGGATTATGCTTGCGATAGCTGCCCATCTAGACTATGAAATCTGACAGATGGATGTGAAAATAGCTTTCCTAAATGGAGAGCTAGACGAAGAGGTGTATATGATACAAGCTGAAGGATTCACATTCACAGATGAGTCTAAGGTGTGCAGGCTACAGAGGTCTATTTATGGACTTAAGCAGGCATCCCGGAGTTGGAACATACATTTTGATAAGATGATCAAGACATATGGCTTCGTTAAGAATGGAGAAGAGCTCTATATTTATAAGTAGGCCAATGGTCTAGTAGTGGTATTTCTTGTATTGTATGTGGATGACATTCTCTTAATCGAGAATGATGTCCCTACATTACAGGAAATAAATATTTGGCTGCCGTCACAGTTCTCCATGAAGGATCTGGGAGAAGCTTCCTACATCCTAGGGATGAGGATCTATAGGGATAGATCTAAAAGGTTGCTTGACTTATCCCTGTCCACGTATATTGATACTATGCTGAAAAGGTTCAGCATGGAGAATTTCAAGAAAGGCTATCTACCAATAGGCCATGAAATTTTTCTCTCGAAGAGGAATTATCCGACAACACCTCAAGAGAGAAAGCATATGGGTAGAATTCTATATGCTTCGACAGTGGGATCTATCATGTACGCCATGATATGTACACGATCAGATGTGACATACTCACTAGGGGTAGTGAGTAGATACCAATCTGATCCAGGGGAGAATCACTGGAAGGTTGTTAAAACCATCCTAAAGTATTTAAGAAATACTAAGGACAAGTGGTTTGTTTATGATGAATCAGACTTGAGACTTATAGGGTTTACAGACTCTAGTTTTCAGTCTGATCACGATGACAGCAAGAGTGTGTCGGGATTTATTTTTACCCTTAATGGTGGGGCTGTCTGCTGGAAACGTTTCAAGCAGCACACTGTGGCTGATTCAATTTTTGAGGTGGAGTATGTCGCTGCATCAAATGCTGCCAAAGAAGTGGTGTGGCTGAGAAAATTCATCACCGAGCTTGGAGTAGCTCCCTCCATTATTGGTCCAGTTTTGCTTTACTGTGATAGCTCGGGGCCGTTCCTCGGGCGAAGGAACCGAAGGCACACCAGCGAACGAAGCATATTCTGCACCGCTACCATCTCATCCGAAAAATCATGGATCGAGGTGATGTCGACCTTCAGAAGATCGACGGAAAGGAGAACCTGGCCGACCCATTCACTAAAGCCATTATGATGAAGGAGTTCGATGACTTCAAGTCGAACATGGGTATTAGATACTTCATCGATTGGCTTTAGGCCAACTGGGAGATTGTTGGGAATAGTGTCCCAAAGCCAATCGTCAGCCTGTTGACGGTTGTGCTCCTTTTGTATTAGTATATAAATTATAAATAAATAAAAGTTATTTTGGCATTTTCATCATAAATTGTTTCATCTTCTAATGAAACACTGTGTTGTGGTGAAGTCCTTAGGACTATTTAGACTCGATAAAGGAGGATTTGTCATTTAGTCTTTAAACATGTTCGCGACCAAATGATATATTGTTACCAAGGACAACAACGTTTATCAAGCATAGGTCGTTGTGTGCCATATAAGTTGGTTGTCCTCTTAACCAAGGAGTGTGGAGACACTGGTATGGCATACAGGTGAGATGTAAGGGTACATCTACACTAAACGTGACCGACATTGGAGCTATTTCTGCTATCAAGATTTGCTCTGATGGGATATGGGTATAACTGTTCCTTCAATCTGAGACCGCCATGATGACTTGCAAGCAACTCACTGCACTTAGGCACTGGACTACCTGAATTTCTAATTCAATGACGAAAAGATGCTGGGTGTAGTCAAGTACTTGACTTGTTGGTGTGTGTGTCAAGATGGGATTGACCACTCCAGTTCAGGAGCTGTATACAGTCATGTTTCAATTTAGCAAAACCTTGGCCAGGGTAGTCCTAGTGAGGAGTCACAGGACTGTTTGAGTTGAGCATGATTCGAATGAGAATCAGGGTTGACAGTTTAACCCTAAGTCATCCTAAACACAGGGGTCAAAAGGGATGAATTATACAGTAACCATATTCACGTAGGTTCTGAGTATTGCGATTGTGACTATTCGACCTATCCGAACATCGGGTACCATTGCTAGATGGTCACTTCGATTAGTACAGGAATTGGTTCCTGTGCTACCGACTTAGGTTAGAACTTGCGGGGTCACACACATTAGAGGTTTCTATCTGATCTGATGGCTGGTGAAGAGTCCTATGTGTCTAGGATTCTGTGATCGAGAATCAGGATTCTCTGATCATGAGTTCCACACATTTTGGGTATCGAGGTCAAGAGTCCCACTGGTTTGGGACTTTTCGATCAAGGTTTCATATCGATGGACTTTGATACCCGATTGCCCATCGGATTTGGACTCAGTATTTATGAGAGATTTAATTAGTGATTTGATCACTAATTAACTCAATTTGATTGAATAATTATTTTTGGATCAAGTCCAATTGAATTGGATTCAGTTGAGTTTGACCCGATTAGGTTAAGTGTTGACCTAATCGTCGAAGTGGTTTGGTCCCTGATTTGATCAGGGGTTGGGCTTAGTCAATTTCTAATTTGATTAAGATTTTATTAAGCCTAATTAAGCTTAATTAAGTTGAGTTTAATTTAGTCTAATTGTGCTTAACCTATTTTGATTAGGTTGGCTCAATTAGGTTCAAACTACCTTGATATTTCTCCCTGCGCCACCTCACTTCTTCAGCACCCATTTGAATTCACGAGAAGCAACTTCTCATGAATTTTCTCTCATGCAGAAGGCATCTCACACCCCTCTTGTGTGCCAATTTTTGTATAAACTTGATTTGTTAGCCATTCAAATTCAAAGGGTGTTTGAATTTGAATGGATAACTTATCCCTTATGCCTTCATGCTTATCCATCTTATGTGCCACTTATCATACATGAGAAAGAGTTTCTCATGAATTTTCTCCATGCACAAATGAAGCCACGCCCCTTCTCTTCTCACACCCAAGTGGATAGGGATGAGTTGGTTTTCATTTGAATTCAAATTCGATTTGAATTCAAATGTGCAACCACTTATCTTTATCCTCTCATGCGGATAAGACACGTCTTGCATTATTTTAAAAAGAGGAGAAAGGTGGGGTGTGTAGATAATCTGATCAAAAAAAGAAAAGAGGGTGTGAGGAAGGTTTCTGCATATTTTTGAAAAGTTCAAAACATTTCGAGAGGAAAGAAAGAAAGAGAGTGGGCGCAGGGTCTTCTGTGAGCACCCTAGGGTTTCAGCTTGGGATTCGAAAAGTGAGAAAGTGAGCTACGAGTGTCGTGAGCTCATCAAATTTAAGAGAGAGCATCATCAACCTCTCAAGCATGTTTGCTGATGATCCAGATTATCCAAGAAATCGACAGACATCGATCGAAGGAGTTCGATCAGCATCGACCATCGAAAGGGCTCTACAACGAGCTAGCACTCGTGAGGAGCTGATCAGACCGAAAGCTTCGTGTAGACAATCCACAGAGACCAGACATGCTGTGTGGCTACATTACGATGATCAGATCCTTCCGATAGTGATCAGATTATGACGATCTACTACCCGCACAAAGGTATTGTGTTCTGAACACATAACAGTAAATTATTTACTGTTCAAATTTGAATTTTAAATTTAAATGCATGCATGCTATATATCATATTTAGATCCTAGTGTAGGGTAAACACATGTTAATTAATTAGATTAATTAATAATTTTTGCTGTAAAATAGTGATTTGAAAAAAATTTAAAATTACCATTTTACCCCTGCACTCAAATTTCACTTCAAGTTCCTCCTCGAGTGGCCTTCAGTATGATAGTAGAAATATTTTTTCTTTGCTTCGATCTTGCTAGAAACTTCCTTCTTTGGTCTATTCTCCTTTTTCTGCTTCTTCGTGGATTTTGCCTTCTTCTTCTCAGTAGACTTTCTCTTGGAAGAAGTCCACTCCACAGTGAGAACAGTGTCTCTTAAACTCTTCAAGGTTTCCTCCGTAGTGACCAACATATTGATCAGTTCGGATATAGTGCAATCGAGCTTGTTCATATGAAAATTTATAATAAATTGGCTATATAAACTAGTAAGGGATTAAAAGATCAGGTCCATCTCCAATTCTTTTTATATTTCTAGCCTGAGCTTTCCAAGCTCCTCAATATCTTTGATCGTACAGTGCTCATGAACTGACTACCCTTCGTGCATCTTTAGATTGAAGAGTCTTTTAGATATCTTGAAGCGTGTTGTGCGGCTCTGCTCACCATACAACTCTTGCAAGTGAGTAATCATAGCTATGGTAGTAGGCATATATGCTCATGCTGGCTTTGTGTTGCTCCTAGATTGATTTTGATGATTACAAAGCAGATTGAAGGGATACAAATAATTTTAAATTGATAAAGTCCTTATGCTCTTCAAGGGCAAAATTGTAATTTCATTAAAATCCTGATTTGATAGTATCATTTGGTAGAACAAATGATTTGTAAACTATTGGTGAAAATTTTATTATTTTTGGATTTATATTTTTGAAGTTATGAAGGTTTGAAGTGCATGAGTCGACTCATGAGTCAACTCATGGCACTATGAGCTGATTGGCACGCAAAAAAAAAATTCCCATGGCACGCTAGTTTTCTGGCTTGGCACGACCTGTGAGTCGACTCATGAGTCGACCCACAAGGCATGAGTCGACTCATGAGTCGACCCCTGCTGATTTGAGCCAAGAATTTCCAGAAACTCATTCTCTGGTCTTTGTAATAGAAGTTGACTCATGAGTCGACTCCTGAAGCATGAGTCGACTCATGAGTCGACCCCTGCGACGGAAAATGTCAGCAACGGCTATTTTTTTACCCATTTTAATTGCCTTTTATGCTTCCTAAAATTGCTCTAACGGCTCTTTATCTGTCTAAATTGTTTTCTCTTGCTTCTAATGCTATAAAATGTTTCAAATGGTGAAAGAAATTACAGAGGAAAGAAGATCAATCGGCAGATCAAACAAGAGATCAAATTCATTGAGAGGATCCAAAAGATATATGCAAAGTGATCAAAGAAATATTTGAGAGAAAAAGAAAAGAGGATCCAAAATCCACACGAGAGATTGTGAAAGAGATTCAAGAGCATTCAAAGAGAGGATTTGTCACGCCTATTGTTTCAACCTTGATCTAGAGATCTTTCAAAGCCTTCAAGAGATCTTCAATCAACGATCATCCTCTTCTCAAGCATTCATTCAAGCGTTCATCCACCTTGAGAAAATTCAAAAAGGGTTTCTTCATTTGAGTAAAGTATTTTTAATTGTTATATTCGCTCATTTAAGGAGCTGTTATTGTATTAATTTGTGCTCTAAATTTTCTTACTCTTGTAAGTAATTGTTCTTGTTTTTGGAAGATTTTCAAAACAAGGAAAGGTTGATCCGAACCTGAAATCGGAGTGTTTTGGGTTTACTTGTACCCGAGAAACAAGTAGACTAGCTTGGGATAGCTAGTGTCGGAGTTTTCGACGTTTTATATTCGGGTTGAATACAAGTATAGTGGATTGAAATTCTCAAGTAGGAGCTTGGGGAGTGGATGTAGGTGCAAGGTTGGCACCGAACCACTATAAATCCTTGTGTTTATGGTGTGCTTTATCGCTTCACTTTATTTCTTTATTATACTCTTGCATTCCTGCTTTAGGTAATTAATATTGAATTAAAATCTTTGTCTTGTTCATCATAAGTAATTAATTAAGTCTAAAATTTTTAGAAACCTAATTCACCCCCCCCTCTTGGGTTGCATAGCTGGGCAACAAGTGGTATCAGAGCCCGGTGCTCTAGCCCTTCTTTGATCTAACAATCAAAGAGCCAAAGACCTATGGCAACCCATGTCGGTACTTTTCTAGCCGAGGGGCAATCTACAAACCGACCTTCACTTTTCAATGGGTCTAATTACACCTATTGGAAAGCTCGGATGAAGATATTCATACAAGCACTCGACTATGATATGTGGAGTATCATAGCGAACGGTCCTCACACACCCACCAAGATTACAGATGGTGAGGAGTCAACCAAACCCAAAAAAGAATGGGATGAGGTTGATAAGAAATTGGCACAATTAAATGCTAAAGCTATGAATGTTCTTTATTGTGCACTAGATGCAAATGAATTTAATCGCATTTCTACTTGTGCATCTGCTAAAGAAATATGGGATAGGTTAGAAGTAACCCATGAGGGAACAAGTCAAGTAAAAGAGTCTAAAATAAACATGCTTGTACATAAATATGAATTGTTTAAAATAGAGCATGATGAGTCTATAACTGCTATGTTTACTCGTTTTACTGATATAATTAATGGTTTGAAGAGTCTTGGCAAATCTTATACTAACAGTGAGCTAGTAAGGAAGATTCTCAGGTCATTGCCAAGAACTTGGGAAGCCAAGGTGACTGCCATCCAAGAAGCCAAGGACTTGAACACTCTACCTCTAGAAGAGCTTCTTGGATCCTTGATGACTCATGAACTTAGCATGAAGCAACATCAAGAGGATGAAGTCAAAAAGAAAAGAACCATTGCCCTCAAATCCACAACTTCACCTGATTATGAAATGGATGACACTGAAGATGAAGAACAGGATGAAGAGATGGCACTCATCACCCGAAAATTTAAGAAGTTTCTAAGAAAAAGAAAATAGGGGATGAGAAAGAAGTTCACAAAAGGAGAACAAAGCAAAGAAAAAGAGAAAGATCAACCCCTTATATGCTACGAGTGCAAGAAGCCGGGACATTTCAGATCCGAATGTCCACAACTGAAGAAAGGTCCCAAAAAGTTCAAAAAGAAAGCAATGATGGCGACCTGGAGTGCGAGTGATGACTCAAGCTCCGACGAGGAAACCTCAACAGAATAAGCCAACCTGTGCCTGATGGCACACGAAAATGAGGTAACTTCTGAATCCACTAGTGAATTTACTTTTGAAGAATTGCATGAAGCTTTCTATGATTCAATTGATGAATTAAAAAAATTAGGGAAGAAAAATAAAGAACTGAAATTGAAAAATCAGTCCTTAGTGAAACAAGCTGAAAACCTTTCAATTGAAAAATCCACCTTGATTCAAGAAAATCAAAACTTAAAGAATGAAATTAACAAACTGAAATCTATAGTAGATAAGTTCACCTTAAGTTCAAACAAACTAAATATGATCCTTGATAATCAGAAAGCTATATATGATAAGGCTGGACTTGGCTATAAACCTCTGAAGAAACAAAAATTTCTGAAGGATATTTATGTAAATTATTCAAGTAACAAGTCTACAAATATCACTTGTTTCAAATGTGGTAGAATAGGACATAAATCATACACATGCCTCAAATCTGCAAACACAACTATAAAGAAAATATGGGTTCCAAAAGGAACCATTCTGACTAACCTAAAAGGATCCAAGAAAGCTTGGGTACCTAAGACAGAAACTTGACCTTTGCTTGCAGGTGTATCTAGCATCCCAAGGAGGAAACAGGAAATGGTATCTTGACAGTGGATGCTCGAGACACATGACTGGTGATGAATCACAATTCATCACGCTTGATACTAAGGATGGAGGGATGGTCACCTTTGGAGATAATGGCAAAGGAAAGATCATCGGGATAGGTAACATTGGTATCACTCCCTCCAAATACATTGAGAATATTTTATTAGTTAAAGGTTTAAAGCATAACTTACTTAGCATTAGTCAATTCTGTGATAAAGGGCATAAAGTAGTTTTTGAATCATCTGTTTGCATTGTGTCTAGTCCTATTAACGATGGCATTAAATTTATAGGACATAGGCATGGCAATATTTATATGGTAGATTTGAATGAATTAGCCAAATTAGATATGCAATGCCTAGTATCCTTGAATGCTAAAATTAATGAGACTAGTTGGCTGTGGCATCGTAGACTTGCACATATTAGCATGCATTCTCTTTCAAAATTAATTAAAAAGGAATTAGTTCTTGGTTTGCCAAAATTGAATTTTGAAAAGGATAGAATTTGTAATGCATGCCAATTAGGTAAACAAACTAGAGTTTCATTTAAATCCAAGAATACTGTTTCAACTTCTAGACCCTTAGAACTCTTACATATGGACTTATTTGGACCAACTAGAACCACTAGTCTAGGAGGAAAATGATATGGCTTTATAATTATAGATGATTACTCTCGTTTTACTTGGGTTTTCTTTTTGGCACACAAAAATGAAACTTTTCATATTTTCACTAAATTTCATCGAAAAGTCACTAATGAAAAAGGATTTTCAATTCAAAATATTAGAAGTGATCATGGAACTGAATTTGAAAATCAAGACTTTGAAAATTTTTGTGATGAAAATGGAATAGGCCATAACTTCTCTGCTCCTAGGACACCCCAACAGAATGGGGTAGTTGAAAGGAAAAATAGAATCTTAGAAGAAATGGCCCGTACCATGCTTTGTGAAAGCAACCTTTCAAGATATTTTTGGGCGGAAGCAATTAACACAGCATGTTACATTTTGAATCGTGCTTTGATTAGACAATTTTTAAAGAAAACTCCCTATGAAATTTGGAAAGGAAGAAAACCAAATATTGCATATTTTCATGTTTTTGGTTGTCGATGTTTTGTATTAAATAACGGCAAAGAAAAACTTGGTAAATTTGATGCAAAATCAGATGAAGCAATCTTTCTAGGTTACTCCTCCACTAGTAAAGCATTTAGAGTTTTCAACAAAAGAACTTTAGTAGTTGAGGAGTCCATACATGTTGTTTTTGATGAATCTAACGATCTTCCTTCAAGGAAGAATGAGGGTGTTGATGATGCAGATCCACTAATAGAAGGTATGAAGGAAATCACTCTGAAAGATTCAGCAATTCCAGAAGACAAGGATCAAGAAGACGAACAAAATGAGAGAGGTGAAGAAATTCAAGAACAATCTAAAGGTACAAATGACCTACCCAAGGAATGGAGGTATGTTCACAACCACCCTAAGGAGTTAATTATTGGTGATCCTATGCATGGTGTAAAAACCCGTTCTTCACTTAGAGATGTAGTTAATCATTGTGCTTTTGTATCTCATCTTGAACCTAAAACTTTTGAAGAAGCTAAAAATGATCATAATTGGATTAATGCTATGCAAGAGGAACTTAATCAATTTGAAAGAAATAATGTTTGGACCTTAGTATCAAGACCTAAAGATTATTCAATAATTGGCACAAAATGGGTCTTTAGAAACAAATTAGATGAGCATGGAAATGTAATTAGAAATAAAGCAAGACTGGTTGCTAAGGGATATAATCAAGAAGAAGGAATTGATTTTGATGAAACCTTTGCACCTGTTGCTAGATTAGAAGCTATTAGACTTCTACTTGCATATGCTTGCTTTATGAAATTCAAATTATTTCAAATGGATGTTAAAAGTGCATTTTTAAATGGATATATCGCTGAAGAAGTATATGTAGAACAACCACCTGGATTTGAAAATCATGCATTTCCTAATCATGTCTTTAGATTAAATAAAGCTTTATATGGATTAAAACAAGCACCTAGAGCATGGTATTAAAGGCTAAGCAAATTTTTACTAAATAATGGTTTTTCAAGAGGTAATGTAGATACAACCCTATTTATTAAAAGAAATCAAAATGATATGCTAGTAATACAAATTTATGTTGATGACATAATTTTTGGGTCTACTAATGAATCCCTTTGTCAAGACTTTGCTAAGCTTATGCAGGGGGAGTTCGAGATGAGCATGATGGGAGAACTCACCTTCTTCCTCGGACTCCAAATCAAACAATCAAAAGAGGGAATCTCCATCACCCAAAGCAAGTACACCAAGGAACTACTCAAAAGATTTGGAATGGAGAACTGCAAACCAATTGGCACACCAATGAGTCCCTCATGTAAGCTTGACAAGGATGATGAAGGTAAATGTGTAGACTTAAAATACTATAGAGGTATGATTGGCTCATTATTATATTTAACTGCAAGTAGGCCTGATATCATGTTTAGTGTTTGCTTATGTGCTAGATATCAATCTAATCCTAAAGAATCTCATTTGAATGCTGTTAAAAGAATCCTTAGATACTTAAATGGTACTCAAACTCTAGGGTTATGGTACTCTAAGGACTCACAAATTGATTTATTAGGATATTCAGATGCTGATTTTGCTGGATGTAAATTAGATAGAAAAAGCACAAGTGGAACTTGCCAATTTCTTGGAGTTAACCTAATCTCATGGTTTAGCAAGAAACAAAATTCGGTGGCACTGTCTACGGCTGAGGCCGAATACATTGCAGCCGAAAGTTGTTGTGCTCAAATCTTATGGATTAAGCAATAACTCGAAGACTTTGGAATCAAACTTAATAAAACACCAATAAGATGTGACAACACAAGTGCCATAAATCTATCTAAAAATCCAATTCAACACTCAAGATCCAAACATATTGAAATAAGACATCATTTTATAAGAGAACATGTTCAAAACAAAAATATAATTCTTGAATATGTTTGCACTGAAAATCAATTAGCTGATATCTTTACAAAGGCCCTTAGTGAGGATAGATTCTGTGAAATTAGGAGAAATCTAGGAATTCTAGATCGATATGCCTAAAATTTCTCAATTTCCAAAGAATTGATGTCAAAAACTCTTAGAGCTTAATTTTCAATATCTATCCTGGTCCCAAAAGCTCAAATTTATCATTCTAAAAACTTATCATTGAGCAAAACTCTTTCTTCCAAAATTTCGAATTTTTCTGGAATTTATTCACATTTTTTCTGAATTTCTGAACTTCATGAGTCGACCCCCATGAGTCGACTCAATGGCAAACTTGTTATTTCCTCAAACTTCCATCGGGTTCATTGTTTTTATAAGGGACCCTGTTTGTGAGACGACTCATCTTCTCATCGTCTTCCTTCCAAAAGCCGTCTTCTCCAATTCTTTTTGTTCCAAATCCAAGGATCCAATTCGAAACAATTCTCCCTCCTCCTCTCCACCAAAAATCGCCACCTTAGAAAGGGATTTTCTGTGTTTTCTCGCATTGCTTGGTGCGGTTGGAACGTGCCCTAGCACTTTACCGAACTTCCAAAATCCACTTCTTTTCTCCACCAAAATCCTTCTTTACTCTCTTGTGATCCCTCCTCTACTCCTCCAAGTCTCATTGACTGCTACTAAATTGAATATGGCTCCGAAGATGAAACTTCCTCAAAGAAGAAAGTCAATCCGTGAGCCTGAAGAAATTGTCCGAAAGAAAAGGCATGCTCAGTCTTCAACTGCTCCTATTCCAGCTTCAGTATCTGATCAAGGTCTCTCTCAATCCTCCCTATGCCCCAGTAAGAATCCTCTTTCTGATAGAAAAGTTGAAACCGGGAAGAATATAGATTTTCGGTTCTTTGAGAAAGAAGGTTTTTCTTTTGCAAGTAAAATTAAAAACCAAGGATGGGAATTCTACTGCTCCCTTAAGGAAGTCACCTATGTTGACCTAGTTAGAGAATTCTACCAGAACCTACTTTATGGAAATGGGTCAGTGACTTTAACTGTCAAGGGAATTGATATCTGCTTGGATTCTAGGATATTGGGAGAAATACTTCAGTTGCCTAGTGAAGGATACTCATATATGGAACTCCCAATTAAAGAAGAGGGGATCAGAATTATTCTAGGAAAAACCTATTCAGGAAGTTTAAACAAATTGGAAGCAAAGATTTTGTCCATTGAGATGAGGGTCCTGCATCAGATGGTAACAAAGCTCTTCTTTCCTAGGAGTGGTAGATATGACTTACTTTCCAGCAGAGATGTATGTGTCATGTTTCATGTCATCACTCAGACCCCCCTGAACCTCCCTGCACTTATGATAGAGGCCATGAGAGAAACTTTGAACAGATTTAAGGCACACTTGCCTTATGGTATGGCCCTTACTAGAGTATTTAGGAGGTTTGGAGTTAGCTGTGAGGGGGAGGCACCTACCAAGCTATCTCATGTGGACACTTTCAACCAACACACCCTGCACCGAATGGGATTTATAAAGACTGATGGTGGTTGGATCAAGGGATCTGAGGAAAGAACTGAGGAAAGAACTGAAGATAGAGCTGAAGACAGAACTGAAGACAGAGCTGAAGAAGAAGGTCCATCATCTCCTGTACATGACTTCAGGGCAGCATCACCAGTTATCTAGTTTATTCCTGATACAGAGGCTGGCCCTTCAGAGTTTACTAGGATGCCCACACCAGTGTATCAGCCAGAGAGCAGAGCACCTCATTCAGAGTTCAGACTGGCTGACGATCAGATCGAGCATATATCACAGCGTGTGGCTTCTTTGCTGTCTAGCCAGTGGAGTAGTACTTCTTTTGCACCAGGAGCCACCTCTTCTGATCAGACCATTACTCCCCACATCTCCACTGTGTTTCAGATGTTATCAGATCAGTCCATCCGGATCCAGCAGCTTGAGGACACAGTATGGCGACTGACTGGCAGAGTTCTTGACTTGCAGGGGCAAGTCCTTGCTTTGGTCCATCCCAAGCCACAGGAGTCAACTATTGAGGTCACAGACCTCACTGCAGAGGCTGGCAGGCTCAGAGGAGCACTAGAGGGTGGATATGAGTTACTGAGGAGAGAGATCCGAGGATCGAGTGAGCAAGCATCCACTCAGTTCACTGCTCTACTTCAATCTGTTTCCAGAGCACTGAACGTACTTGATTCCATTAGACCACCCTTTCTGTTCAGTCCTTAGCATCTCAGCGTACTCAGCCTCCCAGTTCATCTCGCTCTCCTGCTCGTGCCAGAGGCAGACGGGGTAGAGGACGCACTTCTGATCCATCAGCTTCTCATCTCATATCTGATGACTCCGATCCTTGACTTGTCTTGATCATTACTAGATCCTAAGTGTTAGTGTCTTAGGATATGTATTTTGGGGCCATGTATTGACAATTAGCTGATTGATTATTATAATATGAACTATGTAATGAAACAATTATGGTTTTAATGGAATCATCTTTTACTTATATTTCTACCTTTTGTAATGATGTCGATCTTATTTTGGTTATATATATTCTTCTTGTTGAAATATTGTCTTCTCTTTGTTGTTGTTTGCTGTTGATAATTGCTATATTAAGGGGGAGCAAACATCTGTGATAAACTCTAAAGGGGGAGAAATTAAAGAATTTTTTAGAAAAAGGAGAAGTTAACCATGTCTGATGATGTCAAAAAGGGGGAGAAATTAAACAAAAAGCAACTCATTAAAAGCAAAATCCTAAATTATAAATAAATAAAAAAAAGGGGAGAAATTAAACAAAAATTGGAGAAATTAAACAAATTAAACAAAAATTTGAGAAATTTGGTATCAGACAGAAATTAAACAAAAAGCCATCCATCAAAAGCAAAACCATAAATTATGAGCAATTAAAGAAAAATTATGAGTAATTAAAGAAAAAGCAATCAAAACTATAAATTATGGGAAATTAATGAATGAATTGAAAATTTAAAGAACAATATCAAAAATATAATGCTAAGTACAATGCTTTACATATGCTCACCTTGATACATCTTTTGAAAGTTTATTTACCTTGATACATCTTAAAAAATTTAACTTACTCTGGTACATCCTAAAATTTTTTAACTTGCTCTGATACAATATAAAATTTGCTCTGATACAGTGTGAAATTTTCTCTGATACATTGTAAAATCTTTTCTGATAACATTATAAAAATTATTTTTCTTGCTCTGATACATTGCAAAATTTATTTTTCTCTTGCTCTGATACATCTTAAACTCAAAATGATCTAATACTCTTTTCAAATCTTTATGAAAATGGACAAACTATTTTTGCATATGACCATTTATATTCACATACCAAAAGAATCATACTCTTTTCAAGCATATACACCTATAATGCATTCTTTTGAAATTAATGTATTCACATAAATGCTTTTGTTCAAATGTTTTGTCATCATCAAAAAGGGGAAGATTGTTGCTCCTAGATTGATTTTGATGATTACAAAGCAGATTGAAGGGATACAAATAATTTTAAATTGATAAAGTCCTTATGCTCTTCAAGGGCAAAATTGTAATTTCACTAAAATCCTGATTTGATAGTATCATTTGGTAGAACAAATGATTTGTAAACTATTGGTGAAAATTTCATTATTTTTGGACTTATATTTTTGAAGTTATGAAGGTTTGAAGTGCATGAGTCGACTCATGAGTCAACTCATGGCACTATGAGCTGATTGGCACGCAAAAAAAAAAATTCCTATGGCACGCTAGTTTTCTGGCTTGGCACGACCTGTGAGTCGACTCATGAGTCGACCCACAAGGCATGAGTCGACTCATGAGTCGACCCCTGCTGATTTGAGCCAAGAATTTCCAGAAACTCATTCTCTGGTCTTTGTAATAGAAGTCGACTCATGAGTCGACTCCTGAAGCATGAGTCGACTCATGAGTCGACCCCTGCGATGGAAAATGTCAGCAACGGCTATTTTTTTGCCCATTTTAATTGCCTTTTATGCTTCCTAAAATTGCTCTAACGGCTCTTTATCTGCCTAAATTGTTTTCTCTTGCTTCTAATGCTATAAAATGTTTTAAATGGTGAAAGAAATTGCAGAGGAAAGAAGATCAATCGGCAGATCAAACGAGAGATCAAATTCATTGAGAGGATCCAAAAGATATATGCAAAGTGATCAAAGAAATATTTGAGAGAAAAAGAAAAGAGGATCCAAAATCCACATGAGAGATTGTGAAAGAGATTCAAGAGCATTCAAAGAGAGAATTTGTCACGCCTATTGTTTCAACCTTGATCTAGAGATCTTTCAAAGCCTTCAAGAGATCTTCAATCAACGATCATCCTCTTCTCAAGCATTCATTCAAGCGTTCATCCACCTTAAGAAAATTCAAAAAGGGTTTCTTCATTTGAGTAAAGTATTTTTAATTGTTATATTCGCTCATTTAAGGAGCTGTTATTGTATTAATTTGTGCTCTAAATTTTCTTACTCTTGTAAGTAATTGTTCTTATTTTTGGAGGATTTTCAAAACAAGGAAAGGTTGATCCGAACCTGAAATCGGAGTGTTTTGGATTTACTTGTACCCGAAAAATAAGTAGACTAGCTTGGGATAGCTAGTGTCGGAGTTTCCGACGTTTTGTATTCGGGTTGAATACAAGTATAGTGGATTGAAATTCCCAAGTAGGAGCTTGGGGAGTGGATGTAGGTGCAAGGTTGGCACCGAACCACTATAAATCCTTGTGTTTGTGGTGTGCTTTATCGCTTCACTTTATTTCTTTATTATACTCTTGCATTCCTGCTTTAGGTAATTAATATTGAATTAAAATCTTTGTCTTGTTCATCATAAGTAATTAATTAAGTCTAAAATTTTTAGAAACCCAATTCACCCCCCCCTCTTGGGTTGCATAGCTGGGCAACACTTTGCAACTCGTTTGACATAGACGCCAGCATATAACACTTAACCCAACTGTCTTCATCCATCCACTTCTCAAAAGCAACCCTTTGCTCAGCAGTAGGATGATTTGGTAACAAACACTATGGGTTCCTAGTTGAGTATATGACCTAATTTTTCAAAGATCAGGATAATCTTGAGATTTTTGAGCCAGTCTTTGTAATTGGTATCGGTCAAATGATTGGTTTCAAGGATGCAGGCTAGAGAGTTTGAGGCTGACATGGTTTAACTGTGAGAGTAGAGATTCAAGTTAGACTTTTGTACTTAATGGTTATATTTACTTTTAGAAATTTTAAGATGTAAACAATGACTCCCACTAATTTATCGAATCTCTCCACTCTTCGAGAAGAAAATGAAAATCTTAACACGACAAAAGATTCCTAATGGGTGCTGCGGTCCCATCGATGACATGCACCTCACCTAACAGTTATTGGTGACATGCACACCGATGCATAGACAACTCTTTGTCCAGATACTTCTCTAAGTATATTGCAGTGACTTGGTCTCTAAATCATGTGGGCTCATCTAACAGTTATTGTCCATACTTCTTAATTAAGCCTGACCCATCATTCATAAATAGGTGCAAGACTGTCATTGGGTCCCTCACCTAACAATTATTGAGCCCAACCCCATCCTTACCTTGGAGTAATTCTTTGCTAATAAAGTGGTTGCGTGTTCCCAATGCAACTGAACCACTGTGACCAGTTGAGAACAATTAACATCGATAGTATTCCCCCACATCTACAATGGTGGAAGACCTATGGACTTAATATTTATGGAGAGATTTAGATTTAGGTCTCATCTAATTAATCATCATATGACTGATCTAATTGGCATGGGCTAAACCAAGCTACTAAATAACCCAATTTAAGATCTAATCTTCTAAATTGGTCAAGTAAGTGGAGATCAGTGGGGGTCCTCTTGTTGCTTTTCTTGGATACCAATAAATTGATCAGATAAGCGAATAAAATTAATTAAATAATCACATCTCATTGACTTATCTTAGACACCAATAAGTCAATTGATCCAAATGGATTAGCTCAAGCGAATCGGGCTCAAACCATCGAGCCAAATTAGGTCCTTGGGTTAATCAATTCTATATATGGGACTCAATCAATTTGACAGCAACAATTGTATGATCATATAACTTAATTAATCTAACTCTAATCAATACTTGACTCGATTCAATTAATTACTTAATCAAATTAGATCCATATGACTCAAATCAAAAATTTTAGATACAATCCAATTACATGACCTAATTAATGACTTTTTCATAACCAAAATCCTCATCCACAAACATAAATTTCAGATTCTAAAATTAAATTTTAGATCTAAATTTTTTACATGAAAGTAAATTTTAAATCATAAAAATAATTTTCAAATTTATCATACAAACATATATCACACATATGCATGAAAAATTTAGATCTAAATAAAATTTAGATCTACAACATGATATCATATGTCTCATATACTAATCATGGATCATATCAAAAATAAATTTATGATCTAAATATATAATCATATATCATATATATGAATTAAAATTCAGATTATATAAAATTTTAGATTTCATGCATGCATCTATGTATCATATAAATATGAACAAAAATTCTTTCTAGATTAAAACTCAGATTTATGCATGCTTTCACATATCAAATATATGTTCTAAAATTAAATATAAAATTAATATAACTCTAATTAATACTTAACTTGATTCGATCAATTACTTAATCAAATTAGATCCATATGACTCAAATCAAAAATCTTAGATGCAATCCTATTACATGACCTAATTAATAATTTTTTCATAACCAAAATCCTCATTCACAAATATAAATTTTAGATTCTAAAATTAAATTTTAGTTCTAAATTCTTTACATAAAAATAAATTTTAAATTATAAAAATAATTTTTAGATTTATCATACAAACATATATCACATATATACATAAAAAATTCAAATCTAAATAAAATTCAGATCTACAATATGATATCATATGTCTCATATACTAATCATGGATCATATCAAAAATAAATTTATGATATAAATATATAATCATATATCATATATATAAATTAAAATTTAGATCATATAAAATTTTAGATTTCATGCATGCATCTATGTATCATATAAATATGAACTAAAACTCTTTCTAGATCAAAACTCAGATCTATGCATGCTTTCACATATCAAATATATATTCTAAAATTAAATTTAAAATTAAATTTTAGATTTTAAAATTTATCTATATATCTCATGTATCAAGAAAAAATCATATTTTGAAACTCTTTTCAAAACATGTATGATAATTTTCACAATATGAAAACCTAGCTCTGATACCACTATTGTAATTTAAAGTTTGGAGCATGTATGTGTGTTTCAAAATTTTATTTTCTAAACACCACAGTAGAATATAAGATTAAAATATTTTTAATTTAAATCATGCATGTATAAAAATATAAAATCATAAGGATCTAGTTCATGTGCTAAAATTGACATATACTGAAATTCAAATTGTGATCAATTCACATACCTGTTTTACAATCTCTTTCTTTAAATCTGAATCTGAAAGAGAAGAGATTTTTTTCTAGCAATATAAGTATTCGATCTCTATGAATATCTACTTAGGATCAGCTTGGAGCCCTTTAAAAATTAAATTTTTTTCTCTAAGAAAATTCAGCCTGCTGAATCTAAATGAAGCATGGATCGTGGTCAACACTTGATCTCTATTCTTGATCTTCTTCTTCTCCTCTTTTCTAGTGCTTTTCCCTTGCTATGAGCTACTATCAGATATAAAAAATCAGCAAGGAAGAAAACACCCAAAGCCTTGGGCATGGAAGAGCTTGGGACGTCCAAAGGATGGGGCGTGTGGGACGCCCAAGGGGAGAAGGGAAAGGGAGAGGAAGAGAGGGCATGGGAGTCTCCTTTGTGGCATGTGGGGTGCTGCTTGGATGCTCTAGGGACCTTAGAAGAGGTCTTCTTAAATAGGCATGAGGATTGAATCCTATTCAATCTCATAATACAAGTCTTACTTGCATTAGGTTTCTTAATAACTTAAGTTATTTAACTTACATTAGGAATCCTATTAGGCACCAACTCTTGAAAACCTTGCACCCAATTATTCACATCCTCTTTTACACCCAAGGGACACCCCAAATCAGATTAATAGGCTCTCTAATCATAGGACACGTCCAACTTGATCAAATCAAGATAGCGCCCCATAATAATTATCAAGAAAAATTAATTAGGGACTTGCACCCTAATTCGACTGATCCATAACCTTAGACATGTAATAATTGAAGTTGCATGAATCTTATTCATATAGGTTATTAGTAGGTAATTAAGTTTAAATTATCTTATCAAATAAGAAATCTAAACGAAAAGAGAAATTGGGTCCATCCATGTGCTAGCGAGGTTACCTTGAATCCAATCAGATTTTTGTAAATCCAATTGACGCTTCATAAGCTCAATTGCTAATTTCAGACCTAATTCCTTTGTTGTGTGATCCTATAGGTTCAATTCTATCCTATAGTGAGATATACAATGATCTCTATCAAAGTATCATTGAAACTCTTTTTAATGGGTTAGAACAATTCCACTCTAACTCATCAAGGATTGTCGATCCAGAACAATCCTAGTGAGCTCTCATAATCCACCATTGACACCTTACAGTATGTAGTGCCAACCCAGTAGAATCGAAATGAATCTCTAGATGTAGTTAACATGTGATTCAATCCCTTTATCATGAGTTCCGACTTGATGGCAGATCATGGATAAATCATCAAATCTCAACATCAGTCATATGATAGATTCGATTAGCTCAAGTCCAGTTGTGATCTTTATAAAATTTTTTTTCCATCAATCACACTACTGTGGCTATAGATTCTCAAACTTAGCTTCTCAAATCTCGTAGGACTACTCCTTTCTACCAAAGTTGATTGATCCCATCTTGATGCACACCCTACTTTTATAGTAGATCAACTATCACCAATATCCACCACAAGGGCTCATTGAGATCTATGTTTATGTGTCAATCAAATTTCAGCAAGCTCAATGTGAGCAGTAGTGTCATCTCAGATGAAAGAATCAGTCACACAACTATAGCATCGAAATGATCACTGATGATTGAGTAGAAATCCAAGCGATCTCTTGTATGGTCATGCTCAGTACTAGTTATTCTCTAGCAACTATCTGCACTTGTCGTCCAGTGTCTCTACATTATAGATCAGAGACTCATCTATCCTAAAGGAAGCAATTTGTACATTAGTCTATCTGGATCGATCACTGTTCTCATGATGATCCTATGATCGAAAGTATTTAGAAATTAAATATATGTCTCTAATTCTCAACACCTTGAGAATATGTGTCAAAACTAATTCCATGGATGATTCAAGGACACATCATACTTGAATGAAAAATAAATTTGCTCTTTTATTGATCAAATCAATGTATTAAGTACAAAATTATGTCATACATTTATTATAATGTATCAGCTATATTAGCTTCTAAGACATACATCTAACATATTCATATAAAAATTTATAATAAATTAACTATATGAACTCATAAGGGATTGAAGGATCAAATCTATCTGTAATTTCTTTTGCATATTATGTTCAAGCTTCTCAAGCTCCTTAATGTCCTTGATTACTGTTATACAGTACTCATAGATTGATAACCCTTCACGTATCTTTAAATTGAAGAGTCTCTTGAATACTTCGAAGCATGCTGTATGGCTCTGCTCACCATACAAGTCTTGTAGGTGAGTGATCATAGCCTTGACAGTGGGTATATGCTCATGCTATCTCTGCATCTCATTTAACATGGATGCTAGTACATAGCACTTGACTCGACTATCTTCATCCATCCACTTTTCATAAGTAGTTTTTGCTCGGTAGTAGGATGGTTTGGTAATATTAAGAATTTTTGGTCAAGTACATAACTTAGTTTTTTAGAAGTCAGGACAATCCTGAGATTTCTTAGCCAGTCTTTAGAGTCTGTTCTGATAAAAAATAATTAAATTCAAAGATGCGGGCTAAAGGGTTTGAGGCGACATTGTTTAACTGTGAGAGTAGAGATTCAAGTTAGACTTTTATACATTAAAATTATACTTACTTCTAGGGACTTTAAGAAGCAAACAATGGCTCCCACTAATTTTTTGGATCCCTCCACTCTCCGAGTGGTAAATGAAAATCCTAACATGATAAATAGATTTTTAGTGGATGCTACGGTCCCACCGATGTCATGTACCTTACGTAACAGTTATTGATATCATGCACATCGATGCATGGATAACTCTTTATTTAGATGCTTCTCTAAGCATGTTGCAGTGACTTGGTCTCTAAGTTATGTGGGCTCACTTAACAATTATTAACCATGCTCCTTAGTTAAGTCTGACCCATCATTCACAAGTAGATGCAAAGCCGTCATTGAGTCTCTCATCTAACAGTTATTGGGGCCCAACCTCATTCTTATCCTAGAGCAACTCTTTGCTAATGGAGTGGTTGTATGCTTTCAGTGCAACTGAATCACTATAACTAATCGAGAACAATCAACACCAGTGGCATGCCTGGATATCTACAATGGTGGAAGACCTATGAAATTAATATTTGTGAAAAAATTTAGGTTTAGGTCTCATCTAATCAGTCATCATATGATTGATCTAATTGGCATGGGCTAAACCAAAATGCCTAGAAACCTAATTCAAGACTCAATCTTCCAAATTGACTAGGTAAGTGGAGATCAGTGGGGGTCCCCCTGTTGTTTTCCTTAGATACAAATAAATTGACCTGGTCAGCTAATGGAACCAATTAAATAATCACCTCTCAATTACTTGCCTTAGATACCAATAGGTCAATTGATCCATATAGGTTAGCTCAAGCGAATCATGCTCAAGCCATCGAGCTAAATTAGGTCTTTAGGTTAATCAATTTTATATATGGGATTCAATCATTTTGATCAACAATAATTGCTTGATCATATGACCTAATTAATCTAGTCCTAATCAATACTTAACTCAGTTTGATCAATTACTTAATCAAATTAAACCCATAATGTTCAAATCAAAAATCTTAGATGCAATCTAATTATATGACTTAATTTTTGATTTTTTCATAACCAAAATTCTCTTGCATAAACATAAATTTTAGATTTTAAAATTAAATTTTAGATCTAAATTTTTTGTATGAAAAATAAGTTTCAAATTATAAAACTAATTTTTAGATTTAACGTACAAACATATATCTCATATATGTATGTAAAATGCAGATCTAAACAAAATTTAGATCATAACATGATATTATATATCTCATATATAAATCATAAATTATATTAAAAATAATTTTTTGATCTAAATATGTAATCATATATCTTATATATGAATCATAAATCAGGTTATATTAAAGTTCAGATTTACACATGCATCTACATATCACATGATTATGAACTAGAAACCATTCTAGAATAAAATTTAGATCTATGCAAGCTTTCACATATCAACTATATATTCTAAAATTAAATTTAAAATAAATTTTAGATTTAAAATATTTATCTAAATATCTCATGTATCAAGAAAAAATCAAATTTTGAAATACTTTTCAAAACATATGTATCAATTTTAGGCACATGAAACCCATGGGTCTAATACCACTATTGGAATTTCAATGTTGGGGCATGCATGTATGTTTCAAAATTTTTTTTTTCTAAACATCATAGCAGAATAGAAAATTAAAATATCTTTTAATCTATATAATACATGCATAAAATATAAAGCACTAGAATCTACTTTATATGTTGAAATTAAACATATGCTGAAATTGAATATGTGATTGAATCACATATCTATTTTGTAAATCTTTTCTTTAAATCTAGATCTAGAATAGAATAGGCTCTTTCTTAGCCATGCAATTACCTGGCTTGTATGGATATCTACTCAAAATCAGTCTGAAATAGCTCTCTTTGATATTAATTTTTTTTCTATAAGAAAAATCAGCCTGCGAAGCTGAACGGAGCCTGAATCATAATCAACTCTTTGATCCATTCCATAATTTTCTTCTTCTCTTCTTCTCTTTCTTTGCTTTCTTAGATTATGGAGCAACCAGAGACTAAAAATCATCAAGGAATATGGGACACCCAAACACCTTTGGACATTGAAGATGGAGGACGCCCAAGCTTGGCAATTGGATCTCCTAGGGAGAAGAGAGGGAGAGAGAAAGAGGGGGCATGGGCTCTTCAAAGGAGGCATGAGATTGTTGGTTGAATTTTTGAGAGACCTTAGAGAAGGCCCCTTTAAATAGGCAAAAGATTTGAATCCTATTTAAAACTAAACAACTACTTAATACAACTCCAACTTGCATTAGAAATTCTTATTCTTTTAGTTATTTGACTCCCTTTAGGATATCTTTTGGATACCAACTATTGGAGCCTTTGCACTCACAAAAATACACCCAACATGGCACCCATGGGATGCCCCATAATAGTTCCACATATCCTCTAATGGGTGGACACATCCAACTTGATCAAATCAAGTGTCTAATTAAAACTATCAAAAAAATTAATTAAGGATTAGAACCTTTAATTCATTTGATCCAAAACCTAAGGCACCCAACAATTGGAGCCCAATAAATCTAATTCATTTAGATTATTAGTAAGTAATTAATTTAAATTAATCTTATCAAATAAAAAATTCAAACATAAAAAAAAAATGGGTCCAATCATGTGCTAGCAAGGTTATCCTAAACCCAATAGAATTTTTCTAAATCCAATTGAGACTTCATAAGTCCAATTACTTATTCTAGATCTAATCCCTTTATTGTGTGACTCTATAGGTTCAATTCTATCTGGTAATGAGATATACAATGATCTATATTATAGTATCATTGAAATTTTTTTTAATAGATCAAAATAATTTTACTCTAACTCATCAAAGATTGTCGATCCTGAGCAATCCTAGTGAGCTCTCACAATCCACCAGTGATACCTAGCAGTATATAGTGGCAACACAGTAGAATCGAAAAAGAATCTCAAGGTATAGTTTACGTATGATTTAGTCCCTCTATCGTGAGTCCCAACTAGATGGTAGGTTATGGATAAATCATCAAACCTCATCTTCAGTCATATGATAGATTCGATCAGCTCAAGTCTAATTGTGATCATTATGAAAACTTTTTTCTATGAATCACACTGCTGTGGCCACAGACTTTCAGACTTAGCTTCTCAAAACCATAGGACTACTCTTTTCTATTAAGGTCGATAGATTTCATCTTAATGCATATCCTACTTCTATGGTGGATCAATTATCACCAACATCCACTACAAGGGCTCATTGAGATCATGTTTATGTATCAGTCAAACTTCAATAGTTTCACTATGAGCAGTCGTACTATCACAGGTCAAAGGATCATTCACACAACTATAGCATCGAGACAATCACTGAAGATTGAGTAAAAATCTAAGTGATCTCTCATATAGTCATGCTCAGTACTAGTTGTTCTCTAACAACTATTCGCACTCATCGCTCAGTATCTCTATACTGTAGACCAGAGACTCATCTATCCTGAAAAAAGTGATCTGTGTCTCGGTCTATCTGAATCAATCATCATCCTCATGATAATACTTTGACCGGGAGTATTTAGAAATTAAATATATATCTCTAATTCTCAATACTTTGAGAATATGTATCGAAATATTAATTTCATGGATGATTCAAGGACACATCACACTTGAATGAAAAATAAACTTGCCCTTTTATTAATCAAATCAATGTGTTATGTACAAAATTATGTTCTAGTTATATCTTAATGTGTCAGCCATATTGGTTTCTAGGATATATATCTAACAAGTACATCTATCTTATGAAATATAAATCTGAATCATTTCAAATATTCAAATGATTCCATAATGAGATTGAAAAATAAATTGAGAAGAGTATTAAAACTCTTCAATTTGATTGAGAAGGTGAATACCTCACTAGTGAGTTTCTGACATATCTAGAAGAGAATGAGATTCTCTTTTAATGGACTCCTCTTAGGATACCACAACATAATGGGGTGTCAAAAAGGAAGAATCGAATTTTGTTAGACATGATTCGATCTATGATGGGCTTTGCAAGTTTGTCGATCTCCTTTTGGGAATATACTGTAGAGTCAGCTTATTATATACTTAATAAAGTTCTGAGTAAGTCTGTAAGTAAAACATCGTATGAGATATAGATAGGGCGTAAGTCAGAACTCTCACATCTTAGGGTTGGGGGGTGTCCGGCTTATGTTAAGTGTTCAAAAATAGATAAGCTCAGGCCTAGGTCTAACAAATATTTATTTATTAGGTATCCAAAAGAAACTAAAGGATATTACTTTTATCTTGCTGAAGAACAAAAGGTGCTCGTTAGCCATAGGGCTATCTTTTAAAAAGAGTTTCTTGAGAAAAAAACTAATGCCACTAGGGTTGAACTTGATAAAGTTCGACAAGTAGAAGAACTGACATAAATAAGTGAACCTATAGAACTAGATTTGATTAGATCAAACTCTGAGCCTATTGTAGATGCACCTTTGAGGAGATCCAATAGATTACCACATCAACTGGACAGATACTATAGTTTCTTAGTCTGAGATGGTGATTCTATTGAACTTGATGAAAACAACAAAGATTCGATCACCTACATGGATGCCATGTAGAGATTCGACTCTGATAAATGGCTTGAAGCCATAAAATCTGAAATAGAGTTCATGAAGATCAATGATGTATGGACACTCATTGATCCATCTGAAGGGGTAAAATCTATAGGGTGTAAGTAGATTTTCAAAAGAAAAAGGGACACAGATGGGAAGGTGGAGACCTATAAAGTCCATTTGGTTGTCAAAAAATATCATCAATATTTTGGTATTGACTATGATGAGATATTTTCTTCTGTGGTAATGCTTAAGTCTATTCAGATTATGCTTGCAATAGCGGCATACCTGGATTATGAGATCAAGCAAATGAATGTCAAAACTACTTTCCTAAATGGAGGGCTGGAAGAAGAGGTGTATATGATACAACCTGAAAGATTTATATCCATAGATGAATCTAAAGTGTGCAATCTTCAGAGATTCATTTGTGGATTGAAGCAGACATATCTGAGTTGGAATATACATTTTGATAAGATGATCAGAATGTATGGCTTCATTAACAATGAAGAAGAATCTTGCATATATAAATGGGTTAATGGTTCTGTAGTCATATTTCTTGTGTTATATGTGGATGACATTCTCTTAATCGAAAATGGCATCCCTATATTACAAAGAATAAAAGTATGGCTATCATCACAGTTCTCTATGAAGAATTTGGGAGAAGCATCCTATATCCTAGGGATGAAGATCTATGAGATAGATCTAAGGGGTTGCTTAGATTGTCCCAATCTACATACATAGACACCATGCTAAAATGGTTTAATATGGAGAATTCTAAGAAATGCGATCTTCCAATAGGCCATAAATTTTTTTTTTCTAAGAAGGATTGTCCGACAACTCCTTAAGAAAGAGAGTGTATGAGTAGAATCTTATATGCCTTGATGGTGGGATCTATAATATAGTCTATAACACGTATGAGATCAGATGTTATCTACTCATTAGGATTAGTGAGCAGGTATCAATCTGATCTAGATGAGAATCATTGGAAGGTTGTAAAAATTATCCTTAAGTATTTGAGAAATACTAAAGACCAATAGCTAATTTAAGGAGAATCTAACTTAAAACTTATAAAATTTATAGATTTTAATTTTTAGTCAGATCATGATGATAATAAAAATATGTCAGAATACATCTTTACCTTGAAGGGTGGGATGATCTGCTAGAAAAGTTTTAAGCAGCACATTATAGCCAATTCTGTCTGTGAGGCAGAGTACATTGCGACATCCGATGCTACCCAGGAAGCTGTTTGGTTGCAAAAGTTCGTCAGTGAGCTTGGAGTGATTCCCATAGTTGAAGGTCTAGTTCTCCTGTATTGTGAAGGCACTGGTGCTATCGCTCAAACAAAGGAACCAAAATCCCATTAGAAAACTAAGCACATCCTCCATTGCTATCATCTTATCTGTGAGATCATAGATCGAGGTGACATCATTCTTCAGAAGATCAATGAAAAGGAGAATCTAGCCGATCCATTCACTAAAGCCCTCAGAATTAAGGAGTTCGATGACCATAAGTGGAAGATGAGTATTAGATATTATTTCAAATGGCTTTAGTCCAAGTGAGAGTTGTTGGAAAATATGTCCTAAAGCTAATTGTTTGTTTATAAATGATTTAACTATTTATAAATTATATATGAATTATTAATTATTGGGTATAAAATACCCTCAGCCGAAGTTCTTAACAAAATTGACCCTCGCAGGACTCTTCCGAGATTCGACTGCAGATGGTATCTCTCCGGACTTCTCCAACAGCCGGATTTCCATAGTACTTACTGAATTCCTCCGACGGACGAACTCCCATTACACCACCCGAGCTCCTATAGGAGGCGGACCTCGTCCCCGACTCCGGCTGCAGGAAGACTTCATCCGGACTCCCACGGGAGCCAGACTTCGTCCCCGACTCCGACTATAGGTAAACCTCGTCCGGACTCCTACGGGAGCCGGACTTCGCCCCTGACTTTAATTGTAGGTAGACTTCGCCCGGACTCCTACGGGAGCCGAACTTCATCCGCGACTTCTGTTGCCCAGCTATGCAACCCAAGAGGGGGGTGAATTGGGTTTCTAAAAATTTTAAACTTAACTAATGACTTATGAGAAATGTTTGACAAAGCTAAATAGATAGAGTGAGTAGAATTAATTCAAGGCTAATAGCAAGAGCAAGAATGCAAGAAAATAATGAAGAGATAAAGAAGAGCAATTAGACACACACCAAACACAAAGATTTATAGTGGTTCGATGCCAACCTTGCACCTACATCCACTCTCCAAGCTCCTACTTGGGAATTTCAATCCACTAATCTTGTATTCAACCCGAATACAAATGTCGGAAACTCCGACTCTAGCTATCCCAAGCTAGACCACTTATTTTTCGGATACAAGCCGACCCAATACACTCCGATTCTAGGTTCGGATCAACCTTCCTTTGTTTTGGAACCCCTCCAAAACAAAACCAATCACTCAAACTGAGTATAACAATTTATAGTATAATTAAGCACAAAGAAAGCTCCTTCAATGAGCGAATATAACTTTAAATACACTTTACTTAAGAGAAGAAGACCCTTTTTAGATTTCCTCAAGATGGATGGAGAATTGATTGTGCACTTGAGGAGTTGGTGAGCTTGGATTGAAGGCTTCTTGAAAGCTTTGAATGAGCTTTTGCTTAGGACTGAAAAGTTGGCTTGAAATCCCTTTTTCAAAATCTCTCTTCTTGGATACTCTCTTTGATTCCCAACTTTTTGTTCATTTTATAGCTTTAAGAGATAGAGAAAATCACTCTAGACTGAAAAAGAGCCATTAGACTGCATTAAATGAGCATTAAAAGCATTAAAAATGGATTAAAAACTAGCCGTTGCAGAGAAATCCCATCACAGGGGTCGACTCATGAGTCGACTCATGCCTGGGGGTCGACTCATGGGTCGACCTCTGTGGAAAATCGTCACAGAAGTGAACGGGATCCATGGTTCTGTAAAACTGGCAAAAAGATCCGCAGAGGTCGACTCATGAGTTGACTCATGCCTTGGGGGTCGACTCATGGGTCGACTCACAGGTTTTACCAAGTCTGTGTCGGCCAGAAAAATCAGCGTGCCAGTCATCTCTTGTGCTATGAGTCGACTCATGGGTCGACTCATGATTTTTAATCATGCATATCTTTCAAAATACAAGTCCAAAATTAATAAAATTTTCACTATTGGATCACAAATCTTTTGTTCTATCATTTGATACTATCAAATCAAAATTTTGGTTAAATTATAATTTTGCCCCTAAAGAGCAATAAGGCTTTTTCAAGTGAGAAAACATTGGTACCCCTTCAACTGCTTTGTAATCATCAAAATCAATCTAAGGAGCAACAATCTCCCCTTTTTGATGATGACAAAATATTTGAACAAAAGCATTTATATGAATCAATGATCATGAATTTCAAAGGAATGAAATGCATTATAGGCAGTTTGAAGATAAACAGGAGATTTACTACCAACTTATAAGTACATTTGCTTGAAAAGAAGATTGATTCTTTTGGCATATGATACATGTGCCCATTTGCATAAATAATTTGCCTATTGCTTAATGATTTAAAAATTTGCTCATTTGATTATGTGATTTTGGTATCAAAGTAAAAAATTTGTTTTTATTTTCAGAGCAAAGCAGAATTTACCTTATGATTTGAGAATTGCGTGTTTGAAAATATCTCATTTGTTCATTTGCTTATTTTTCAAATTTCTTAGCATCTTGAAAATTTGCTCATTCTCATTTGATTATTTAGTTTTAGTATCAGAGCAAGTTGCATCTTGAAAATTTGCTCATTCTCATTTGATTATTTAGTTTTAGTATCAGAGCAAGTTTAACAATTAAGCGTATTATTGCATGTCTAAGAATTAATGGTAAAGTATATCAGAGTATGTCAAATTTTAAGATGTATCAGAGCATGTCTAATTTTAAAGCATATCAGAGCATGTCTAAGAAGTAATTTTAAAGGTTGCCCATTTGCTTTGCTTAGCAATTGGTATTAGAGCAATTCATTCATTTTGTTAGCAATCTTGTTAATTTCTTCCAATTCACTCATTTTATTATTAAGTTTTGTATTTATCTCTCTTTTGATACTTTTGCTTAGCAATTCACTCATTGTATTTTTAAGTCATTTAATAATCTTGCTTTTGATACTTTTCTTTAATTTCTCCCCCTTTTTGACATCATCAAACATTGTTAACTCCCCCTCTTTTTTTGAATACATTCTCTCTTTAGTGTTTCTTCAAACTTCTTGTGCTAATCATTAATGTTTACTCCCCCTGAATACAGCAATTATAAAACAAAATATGCCATTAAGTACCATAGATATGAATTAGCAACATTAATGATACCAAAGAAAAGATATATAATCAAGAGATAATTGATACCATTACAAAGAGTAGATATATAATTAAAAGATGATTAAAACCATAGTTGTTTCAATACATATTTTATAATATAAAATCAACTAGTTAACATCATTACATGGCCCAAAAGACAGATCCTAGAAAGAACAACAACATGACTAACAACAAGGATCTAGTAGAACACATGACTCTATGGATCATAATCAGATGTATCAAAGATGGGGTAGGGAGATGATGGATCACGACCAAGAGCTCATCCTCTACCCCGTCTGCCTCTGCCACGAGTGGAGGTGCTGGCACGAGTAGGTGGGCGAGATGATCCTGAAGGCTGAGAACGTTCAGAGGTCAAAGACTGGACTGCAAGAGAGAGCCTGATGGAATCAAAAACGTTCAGAGCTCTCGAAACAGACTGAAGAAGTGCAGTGAACTGTGTAGAAGCATGCTCACTAGAGCCTCTGATTTCTCTCCTCAAGAACTCATAACCACCCTCCAATGCACCTCTGAGCCTGCCAGCCTCCGCAGTAAGGTCTGTGACCTCAATAGTGGACTCCTGTGGCTGAAGATGGGCCAAAGCTAAGACTTGCCCCTGCAAGTCAAGTACTCTCCCAGTCAGTCTCAAAATGCAATCCTCGAGCTACTGAATCTGAACAGACTGATCTGTGATCATCTGAAATACAGTGGAGATATAGGGGATCAAGGTCTGATCAGATGTATCCAATGATGTGGATCTCGGTGCAAATGTAGAAGTGCTCCACTGACGAGAAAGCAAGGAAGCCACATGCTGAGAAATCTGCTCAATCTGATCATCAGCCAATCTGTACTCTGAGGAAGGTGCTCTACTGTCTGGCTACTGAACTGGTGTGTGCCGCCTGGTGAACTTTGAAGGGCCAGCCTCTGGGTCTGAAACAAACTGGATATCTGGAGATGCTGCCCTGAAGTCATGGAGAGGAGATGAGGGACCTTCTTCCTCAGCTCTGTCCTCAACTCTATCCTCAGCTCTCTCCTCAGCTCTTTCTTCTATACCCTTGATCCAACCACCATCAATCCTAGTGAATCCCATGCGGTGCAGAGTGTGTTGGTTGATGGTGTCTGCGTGAGAAAGCTTAGCTGATGCCTCCCCCTCAAAACTGACTCCAAACCTCCTGAAAACCAGTGTGAGGGCCATACCAAAAGGCAGATGTGCCTTGGATCTATTCAGTGTTTCTCTCATGGCCTCAATCATTAAAGCAGGGAGGTTTAAGGGGGTTTGAGTGATCACATGAAACATTATACAAATGTCTCGGCCAGAAAGGAGGTCATGCCTACCACTCGGAAAGAAAAGCTTTGTCACTAATTGATGTAGAATTCTCATTTCAATTGACAAGATTTTGGCTTCTAATTTATTCAGACTTTTCGAGTAGGTTCCTCCTAAAATTACATTGATCTCCTCTTCCTTCACTGGGAGTTCCATGTTAGAATATCCCTCACAGGGCAAATGTAAATCTCTCCCAAAATAATAAGATCTAAGCAGATATCAATTCCCTTAACAGTAGAAGTTACTGTTCCATTGCCATAGTGCAGATTTAGATAAAACTCTCTAACCAAGTCTACATATGTAACTTCCTTGAGAGAACAGTAAAATTCCCAACCTTGGTTTTTGATCTTTGTCCCAAA